>NC_091955.1:5646049-5908549 GCF_031021105.1 Erythrolamprus reginae | reverse complement strand
TTATTCCCAATAAAACTGATTTTTTACATCCTGTGCTTGTGCCTGTTACAAGAGCCAGTTTTTACAAAAGCAACAGAATCTGGGCCATGTGGAACTCATAGGGAGCCCTGTTGTACAAGACGAGTTCAGAAATCATGCCTTTTGGCTTCTTATTATAATTTAAAGTCGATAGTCCATACTATCACAATAGGCTGACTCCAAGATGAGGAATATCCATAAAAGCATTTTTTGTATTATGTTCCCGGGTGTACCTTAACTTAAATTATAATCATATAACTTATTTGTTTATTTAAATTGTATAGTGTCTTTTTTAATCCAACAAGGATTACAGCTGTAAACCCGAGGGAGGAAATTCCTCATTACTATTGTGCTGCTTATGGGATTTAACCACCAAAAATACTGTATTTGATCTAAGTAACATCTGCTAATAATAGCTACATTCTGCCAATAGCAAAAGTAGAGAGCATATAATGGATATCTCATACGTGGGTGTTATTGCCAGACATTATATGTGGAAAAATTCCTGGTTGCTATTTGTACCCTATGACAATCATTAGGTGTTGTACCCCATGATTCTTGACAAATGTATATTTTTATTTTATGCACACTAAGAGCATATGCACCAAAGACAAATTCTTTGTGTGCTCATTCACACTTGGCCAATAAATAAATCTCTCTTCTCTTCTCTTCTCTTCTATTCCATTCTATATTCTATATTCTATATTCTATATTCTATATTCTATATTCTATATTCTATATTCTATATTCTATATTCTATATTCTATATTCTATATTCTATATTCTACATTCTATTCCATTCCATTCTATTTCATCCCATTCCATTTTCTATTCTATATTCTATTCTATATTCTATTCTCTATTCCATTCCATTCCATTCTCTATTCTATTCTATTCTATTCTATTCTAATGAGCTGGGGGGGCGCAGCAGGTAGAGTGCTGTACTGCAGGCCACTGAAGCTGACTTGTAGATATGAAGGTCAGCGGTTCAAATCTCATCACCGGTTCAAGGTTGACTCAGCCTTCCATCCTTCCGAGGTGGGAAAAATGAGGACCCGGATTGTGGGGGCAATATGCTGGCTCTGTTAAAAAAGTGCTATTGCTAACATGTTGTAAGCCACCCCGAGTCTAAGGAGAAGGGCGGCATAAAAATAAATAAATAAATAAATAAATAAATAAATACTGTATTCCATTCCATTCCATTCCATATTCTATTCTATTCTATTCCATTCCATTCTATTCCATTCCATATTCTATTCTATTCTATTCTATTCCATTCCATATTCTATTCTATTCTATTCCATTCCATATTCTATTCTATTCTATTCCATTCTATTCCATTCCATATTCTATTCTATTCTATTCTATTCCATTCCATTCTATTCCATTCCATATTCTATTCTATTCTATTCCATATTCTATTCTATTCTATTCCATTCCATATTCTATTCTATTCTATTCTATTCCATTCCATTCCATATTCTATTCTATTCTATTCCATTCCATATTCTATTCTATTCTATTCTATTCCATTCTATTCCATTCCATATTCTATTCTATTCTATTCCATTCCATTCCATATTCTATTCTATTCTATTCCATTCCATATTCTACTCCATTCCATATTCTATTCTATTCTATTCCATTCCATATTCTATTCTATTCCATATTCTATTCTATTCTATTCTATTCTATTCCATTCCATATTCTATTCTATTCCATTCCATTCCATATTCTATTCTATTCCATTCCATTCCATTCCATATTCTATTCTATTCTATTCTATTCTATTCCATTCCATATTCTATTCTATTCTATTCTATTCCATATTCTATTCTATTCTATTCCATTCCATTCCATTCCATTCCACTCCACTCCACTCCATTATATTTTCTATTCTATTTTCTATTCTATTCTAAAACCATGTGAGCAGAATAGAGATTATAAATACGGCCCAATCACACCATCGTAATAAAAGTCTATTAAAGCAAACCGAATGCAACAGTGTTGGCAAAATCAAATCAAAAGTAGCTTTCCCAAAGAAATGTCTGTCTGCTATTGAAATGTAAACAAAAAAAAAAGATCATTTACCAACAGAGATGTGTCTTGATGTTCCCAAGAAGAAGTATGTCAAGATGGGGAAAAATGCAGAATAAAGTCCATATCCAATTGGAACGGCCACCAGTAACGCATAGGCCAAACCTGGGTAGGATAGAATTTGTAAAAAAAAGTTAAATCATATTCTAAAATATTTTAAAGTCAGTTACAATACAATATAAATACCCTGTTCTTTCATACATAAATATAATCTATGCAGGAAGTTATTGTACAACGTTGCCAAAAAGGCTTTAAGAGTTGTTAACCATAATCCTTCGCAGCTTCTTCTCTGGTAATTCTGAACTGCTAACAAGAGCTTACAAAACATTTGTCAGACCAATCCTAGAATACAGCTCACCTGCATGGAACCCACATTGCATATCTGACATCAACGCAATTGAGAGAGTCCAGAAATATTTCACAAGAAGAGTCCTTCACTCCTCTTCTCACCACAAAATACCTTACTCCACCAGACTTGAAATTCTTGGTTTAGACAACTTACAACTCCGTCGTCTCCGTTCTGACTTAATTATAGTTAATGAAATCATGTACCAAAATGTCCTAACTGTTAACGACTACTTCACCTTCAACCGCAACAACACACGAGCACGAAATTGACTTAAACTAAATGTCAACTGCTCCAAACTTGACTGCAAAAAATACGACTTCAGCAACAGAGTAATCAACACCTGGAAGGCACTACCTGACTCTGTGGTTTCTACTCCTAACCCCAAAACCTTTAACCTTAGACTATCTACAATTGACCTCTCCCCCTTTCTAAGAGGTCAGTAAGGGGCGTGCATAAGCGCACCACTGTGCCTACCGTCCCTGTCCTATTGTCTACTTTTGTTACTTTTTATCATTACTTATCTAATGTTTTATTTGTACAAATCACCACCCTATAATTGTTTGACAAAATAAATAAATAAAATAAAATAAACTGTTCGCTGAGCAATCCGTTCAAAGTTATGACAGTGCTGAAAAAAAATGAGTCAAAAAAATCTACAAACTTTAGGGATGTGAGTAGGGAGAGATGTGTAAGCAAACCTGGGCAACATTTAAAGCTAGGAAAACACCCAAGTCTGCTTAATCATAAAATGATTCAATTGTTTTGAGCTATAGTGATGAAAAAACTTGAATACAGAACACAATACAGAATAGCAGAGTTAGAAGGGACTTTGGAGTTCTTTTAGTCCAAACCCCCATTCAAGCGGGGGGGAGGGGAAGGGGGGTTGGACCTATATCATTTTTACATAAACAGTTGTCCGGTCTCTTCTTAAAAATCTCCAGTGTTGGGGCACCCACAGCTTCTAGAGGCAAGCTGTTCCACTGGTTAATTGTTCTCACCATCAGGAATTTTCTGTTTAATTGACAGTTGGATCTCTCTTTGATCCAAATGAAGAAAGGGAGAAAGAAAGAGAGATAGAGAAAGACTGAGAAAAAGAGAGATGAGGGGAGAGAGGGAGAGGGAGAGAGAAAGAGATATGAAGAGACGGAGAGAGAGAAGAAGAGAGAGAAATAGAGATGGAGAGAGAGACAAAGAAATAGAAAAAGAGAAAGATGGAGAGAGAGAGAAAGAGAGATGATGATGATGGAAAAAGAGAAATGGAAACACAAAGAGAGAAAGAGAGAGAGATGTGGAGAGATGGAGAGAGAGAAAGAGAGATGAAGAGAGAAAGAGAAAGAAAGAAAGAAAGAAAGAAGGAAGGAAGGAAAGAAAGAAAGAAGGAAAAAAGGAAGGAAAGAAAGAAAGATAAAGATAAAGTGAGAGAGTGAGAGAGCTCAAAGAAAGAAATTGAGATAAAGAGAAAGAGAGATGGAGAGAGAGAGAGAAAGAAAGGAAGAAGGAAGAAAGAAAGGAAAGAAAGAAAGAAGGAAAGAAGGAAAGGAAGGAAAGGAAGGAAGAAAGGAAGAAAGAAAGAAAGAAAGATAAAGTGAGAGAGTGAGAGAGCTCAAAGAAAGAGATAGAGAAAGAGAGATGGAGAGATAGAGAAAGAAAGAAAGAAAGAAGGAAGGAAGGAAAGAAAGAAGGAAGGAAGGAAAGAAAGAAGGAAGGAAGGAAAGAAAGAAAGAAAGAAAGAAAGAAAGATAAAGTGAGAGAGTGAGAGAGCTCAAATAGCCCAGTATAGTTCAGCTTAGGTTTACACCTCCGAGGCGAAAGGTGTGCCCACCTCTTACCTTGTAAAGTAGCCACAAGTCCCGTACTGAGGCCTGAGATTACGTCACTGAGGAGCCATTCCTTAATCCTATATTTGGGCAGCCACTCCAGAATCGGGAAGAAGGTCTTGGTGACCTGCAAGGCTTTTTTCCTGGAACAGCTGCCGAAGACAAAAACACAACCGCTTGCCAAAATAAGCGAGCGACAGGCACCCTCGGCCCCACCCAGTCCCAAAACACTTAGGCCAACCCTCCCCTAAAATCTAGGCCGGCTGACCGGCCTGCTAGTTACCTGCAGGATTTCTGGACTCGCTCGCGGAGCGTTTTGGGCACCACCAGCTTCTTCTCATTTTCCTCATGGAAGCTGGTTTCGTTGTAGATGGGCCGGGCCACCAGGTACCGATCTGGGAGGCCTCTCTCTGCCCCGCCGTTGGCTGGCATGGCCTTCCCTCACCTGGTGCAAAAAAAACAGACAACCAGCCTTCTTCCCACAAGCAGACTCGGGGGGGGGGGGCAGAGGCAGCCGGCCGGCCATCAAAGGACAACACGCACCCCGAACCAAGCCCACACTCAGGACAACCGCAGCCCTCCTGCCTACGGCCTATCTGGGCCTACTCTCTTCCTCAGCCTGGCAAAGTTCCTGACAGAGCAAGCGACAGAAAACTGGAGTTCCCAACCAAGATTGAGGGCAGAAAAAGACCTCCTGGTCCATCTAGTCCAGTGTTTCCCAAACTTGGAGATGTTTGTGTTGTATCCTGTAATGGCTACCTTGTAACTCTGTAAATAGTTTGTTCCTCTTTCAGCGCTGTCTGAGCCCAAGCAGGAAGTCGCTCCTGATTGGCTCAGACGCGGCCGGCTCTGGCTTTGGCGGGAACCGCAAATATATAAAAGGAGCGGTTTCTCCAGCCAGAGTCAGTCGGTACTCGCTGAATTGTCACTTTACCTTGCTGAGCTGTCACTTATTCTCTGAGCTGAATAAAAGTACCGATTGCTCCAAACCCTGTCTCTGGGTCTACTTCACTGGCGACGAACGGACGGAAGAAACTTCGCGTGCAACATGGACAAAATCCAGATCGGCCAGGCTCCGGAACTCTTCGATCCCGAGAAATCGACATGGGACGAGTACATGGCCACCTTCGAGATCTTCCTCGAGGCGGCGGGAATGCAGGACGCCGAAGCCGATCGCAGACGGGCTATTTTCCTTAACTACTGCGGCGCAGAAATCCGCAGACTAGCCCAAACTCTCACCGAACCAGAACAAGCAAGAGCCACAGCGTGGGACGTCCTACAACAAAAACTGGCGAGCCACTTCAAGCCGACCAAACCAGCCATGGTTTTTCGGCATCAATTCCACATGATGGTTCAGAGGGAAACCGAGTCGATCAGCCAGTTTACAACGCGGCTGCGAACGGTACTTGCTCAATGCAAGTTTAAAGACCCGGAAGCTCGCCTCACCGACGCCCTGGTTTTCGGCATGAAAAGCAACACGGTGAGAAATAAACTCCTCATCGAAGAAGAGCCGACTCTACAAACCGTAATTAAACTGGCGCAAACCGCAGAAGCAGCCGACGCGGCGGCGAGAGAATTGAAAGAGCACGGAAGGCGAGAACTCATTGCAAAAATCGACTCCGCGTCTCCCAGCGCCGTGGAAACAGACAACCCCAGCCAACAAAGTTCCAGCGGAGACAACTGCCTCCTGGTGCAAGACCAGCCGAGACACCTGAGAGCTACTCACCCAGCCCCCTGCGCGGGCTGCCGGGGAAATCACCAGCGCCATCGATGCCCCTTCCGAGACGCTACATGCCGCCGTTGCAACCGGAGAGGCCACATCGCCATCGCATGCAGAGCAACAGCGCCAGAGGACACATTTGCCACACCGCAATACCAGCGACCTCAAAACCAGACCCCCCAAGCGCGAGAAATGAGACCATTCCGCAACGCGGGTCAAAGGAACTACTCAACCGCTAACCGCGACTACTATAGAGGTAACTCTCAATTTTCCGTGAATAACACGGCAACCAAAAAGGGGGCTAAAATTGTTATATCACTGTTACTCAATAACCAACCTTGCTCAATGGAGCTGGATACGGGCTCTAGATATACCATCATGCCCTGGGAAAAATTTAAACTGTATATGCCTAATGTATCTAAGGCTGACCTAAATCAAACCTCTTTGGTGATTAGAGACTTTCAGGGGGGAGTAATCTCGGTCTTGGGAACAGCAAATGTACCTATCGCATTCAAGAATGTCAAATGTACCCTTCCCATGCTTATTGTAACAGGGGCCAAGCACTCTCTTCTGGGTTTAGCATGGATGGAACCACTGGGAATCGAGATTTCGGGTGTGTGTAATGTAAACTGTTATGATATGCCTAACTTTGTGAAAGAGTTCCCTGAAGTGTTCAGCCCCACACTGGGATTGTATAAGGGGCCCCCTATATCTTTCTCTATTGACCCCAAGGTCCCACCGATCAGACTAAAACCTCGCAGGGTCCCCCTGCCGCTCCTCCCCAAACTAGACATACAGCTGGACAAACTCATTAGCCAAGGTATTTTGGTCCCTGTGGAGCAGGGGCCATGGGAAACTCCCATAGTTACCCCTCTGAAGCCAGATGGCTCGTTAAGAGTTTGCGCTGATTACAAATCGACCCTAAACAAGGCACTCCAACACCACCCCTACCCCATCCCGGTTGTGCAACAACTGCTACACTCCCTGGGGGAGGGGAAAAGGTTCGCAAAGATCGACCTGGCGCAGGCTTACCAGCAACTTCCGGTCGATGAACAAACAGCAAACGCTCAAACAATTGTAACGCACAGGGGGGCTTTCAAATGCACGAGGTTACAGTTTGGGGTAAGCATAGCCCCAGGAATATTCCAGAGCATTATGGAACGCCTATTGTCAGGGGTAAATGGGGCCATTCCATACTTTGATGACATCTTAATTGCAGGGGAAAACCAGGAACAAGTAAACAAAAGAATAAGGGAAGTACTTAAGAGGTTACAGGACAAAGGTTTAAGAATCAAGCCTGATAAATGTGTCTGGGGAACCAACAGTATAGAATTCCTAGGATATAAAATAGATAAGGAAGGTATCCACCCCACAACAGAGAAGCTGAGAGCAATTAGAGAAGCCCCAGAGCCACGAGATAAGAATGAGTTGCAGGCATTTTTGGGCCTCCTTAATTTTTATTCCGTTTTTTTAAAGCAGAAGGCAACAGTAGCAGAGCCTCTCCATCGTTTACTCCAGAAGGAAGCCCGCTGGACATGGGGGAAAACTGAACGTGAAGCTTTTTCTCAAATAAAAAATTTATTAACCTCTAAAAGTGTAGTAGTCCAATATAGTGCTTCACTACCCATTAGGCTCACGTGCGACGCTTCGCCGTACGGCATAGGAGGAGTCCTAGCTCACGTTCTACCTAATAAGACAGAGGCCCCAATAGCATTTTTTTCTAGAACCATGACCAGCACAGAAAGGAATTATAGCCAGTTAGACAAGGAGGCTCTAGCATTAGTGGCAGGGGTAAAGAAGTTTCACAATTACATTTTTGGAAGAAGCTTTGAGCTAGTCACTGACCACAAACCCTTACTAGGCCTGCTAGCCCCCAACAAGCCCACTCCACCTTTCATGTCTCCAAGACTAATCAGATGGGCTCTTTTCCTCTCAGGGTATCAGTATGAACTCACCCACAAGGGGGGGAAGGAAATCAATCATGCAGACGGCCTAAGCAGATGCCCCATAGCAGACTTAGTGGAAGACCCTGTTCCTTCCACAGATGTGTTAATGATAGAACTCGAGGAAAACCCACTAACCACAGCAAAAGAGGTAGCTGCACACACGCAGCAAGATCAAATCCTTAAACAAGTGGTGAACTGTGTTCTAAAGGGATGGCAAAATGATGTTGTGAAACCTGAATTGTGTGATTTTAAAAACAAAAGACTTGAATTATCGTATGTAAAAGGTTGTTTACTGTGGGGGGGTAGAGTGATCATTCCCAAAAGCCTAAGGGGAAAGGTACTCAAAATGTTACATGTGGGTCATCCTGGGATTGTCAGGATGAAGAGCCTGGCAAGGGGGCATTTATGGTGGCCAGGGCTGGATGCTGATATTGAAAATTGGGTTTCAAAGTGTGATCCGTGCCAAGAGTCACGACCCAGTCCCCCCAAAACAACTCCGGCTGAGTGGGAACAGCCTGCTGGTCCTTGGTCTAGAATCCACATTGATTTTGCTGGCCCAGTGGGGTCTCAGTATTTTTTAATAGTGGTTGATGCTTTCTCCAAATGGTTGGAAATAATAGCAATGAACAACATAACCACAAGTGCCACTATCAAGGTATTGAGCAGACTGTTTGCATCCCATGGTTGCCCAGATCTCTTAGTGTCTGACAATGGGCCACAGCTAACAGCCAGGCAATTCGAATTGTTCCTAGATGGCCTAGGGGTCAGGCATGCCCTCATCTCGCCTTATTCGCCCTGGGCTAACGGATTGGCAGAACGTTACGTACGGGTGGCAAAGGAGGCATTGCGCAGATCAGGCCCTGGGGATGTGCAACAGAACTTGGACCAATTCTTACTCACCCAACACATTACCCCTAACTCGCACACACATGTAAGCCCTGCAGAGTTATTGATGGGAAGGAAGTTGAGGTCACCACTAGACAGGTTAAACCCAAGGTTCTGTGTTAACAATAACCAAATGTGTACAAAACCTGAAAGAGAAATGTATTTGGGACAAAATGTATATGTAAAAAGTTTTGATGGAAATGTAAACTGGATGAAGGGAATTATTGTTAAGCAAAATGCACCTAAGACCTATGTTGTTAAACTAGAGGATGGTCGTTTGTGGAAACGACACATAGACCACATTCGGAAGCGAACAGAAAATCAATTGCCACAAACCGCTGACATGGACTCTCCCCCTTCAACAGACTTTAGTACGTTGCCCGAAATAAGAGACACGCAAAGAGACTTATCGGGCCAGGGGGAACCATCCAGCGACGCCGAACCATCCTCGTCCTCCGAAGCCTTCGTTGGGCCCGCCAGGCCAAGTCCGCAACACCGGGAGAACAGCGGCGAGCCATCCTCCACAGTCGGTGGCGAAGGAGAAATTGAACTGCGCAGGTCAGCGCGAGCTCCTCAGAGGCCCCACCGATTGGACGACTTTGTCACATGGCTTTCTTGATGGATGTGTCCAACTATGAGGGGAGGGGTGTTGTATCCTGTAATGGCTACCTTGTAACTCTGTAAATAGTTTGTTCCTCTTTCAGCGCTGTCTGAGCCCAAGCAGGAAGTCGCTCCTGATTGGCTCAGACGCGGCCGGCTCTGGCTTTGGCGGGAACCGCAAATATATAAAAGGAGCGGTTTCTCCAGCCAGAGTCAGTCGGTACTCGCTGAATTGTCACTTTACCTTGCTGAGCTGTCACTTATTCTCTGAGCTGAATAAAAGTACCGATTGCTCCAAACCCTGTCTCTGGGTCTACTTCAGTTTGGACTTCAACTCCCAGAATTCCTCAGCCAACGAACGCTGGCTGGGGAATTCTGGGAGTTGGAGTCCAGATATCTTCAAGTTGCCAAGGTTGGGAAACACTGATCTAGTCTGCTCTGATACTATTTCTTGTATTTTATCTTAGGATGGATATATGTTTAGCGCAGGCGTGTTTAAATTCAGCGACTGCGGGTTTACCAACCACGTCTGCTGGAAGTTTGTTCCAAGCATCTACTCCTCTTTCAGTCAAATAGTATTTTCTCAGGTGGCTTCTGATCTTTCCCCCAACTCACCTCAGATTGTGCCCCCTTGTTCTTGTGTTCGCTTTCCTATTAAAAACACTTCCCACCTGAACCTTATTTCACCCTTTCACATATTTAAATGTTTCGATCGTGTCCCCCCCTTTCCCTTCTGTCCTCCATACTATACAGATCGAGTTCATTAAGTCTTTCCTGATAGATTTTATGTTTAATTAAGGCCTTCCACCTTCGTGCGGTAGCAGGGGGTTCCAGAGGTACTCTGGTCCAATGCCATGTAGGGCTTTAAAGGTCATAACCAACACTAAATGCTATTGCTATTGTTGGAAAGGAGCTGGGGGTGAAGGGGGCAGAGGGGCTGGGAAGAATGAGGGAGGCTGGGAGGCAGAGAAGGGATGAAGTACTGGGGGAGAGGGAGGCTGAGGGGGGATGAGAGAAAAAAGGGCCTGGAGGCTGAGGGTTTCCGGGGGGGTAATGGGGATTGGGGATGATGGGGACAGAGAAGCAAAGCTGCCCGGGGCAAGGGCACCAAGGGGTGAGGGCATCTGAGGGCTAAAGGAGGGCTAAGGGACAGTGGTCTGGGGAAGAAGGGGTGCTGAGAGGTGAACGGTCTGGGGAGCTGAGAGGAATAAAGGGTTGGAGGGCAAGGGGAACTCATGGGCCCTGAGGGCTGAAAGGGGATTGGGATGAAAGGGGCTGAGAGGCCAAGGGTCTGGGGAAAAGGGTCCTGAGGGCTGAGGGGGAATGAATGGCATGGGAGGGCTGGGGGGCAGGGGGCAGGAGAAGAGCCCCGGGGAGCTGAAGGGTTCTGAGAGGCAAAAGTGGCTGGAGAGTGAGGGGCCCCTGAGAGGCCAAAGGACCCCTGAGGGTTCCTGAGGGGAGGATGAGAGGCATAGGGGGGCTGAGTAGAGAGAAGAGGGAGGCTTAGAGGTGAGGTGGGGCTGTGGAGCTAAGGAGGGCTGAGAGGCCAAACAGACTGGGAGAGAAAGAATGAGGGGAGAGAGGGGGGGCCGTAAGGGTAAGTAAGAAGGCAAGGAGAATTCAGGGGCCCTGAGCGGGAAAGAGAGTTGAGGACGAAGGGGGCTGAGAGGCAAAGGGGCTGGAGCAATGGGTCCTGGGGAATGAAGGGCGTAGGAGGGCTGGGGGACAATGGGAAGGAGGAGAAGGGAGCTGAGGGGTGCTGAGAGGCAACAGGGGCTGGAGAGTGAGGGCCCTTGAGAGACAAAAGTGGCCGGGCCCCCTCAGGGTTTCTGAGGGGAGGATGAGAGGCATGGGAGGGCTGAGGAGAGAGGTGGGAGGATTAGAGGTGAGGTGGGGCTGTGGAGCTAAGGAGGGTTGAGAGGCAAAAGGGACTGGGGAGGGGCAAGGATTGAGGGGAGAAAGGGGACCAGGAGGGGTAAAGGGAGCTAGGAGGGCCAGGGGAACTCAGGGGGTTGGGGATGAAGGGGGCTGTGAGGCAAAGGGGTTCTGAAGGGTGAGGGGTGAGGGGGAATGAGGGGTGAGGGAGGGCTGAGGGACAGGGGAAGGAGAAGAACGGAGCTGACGGGAGAATGGGCTGCCTAGGAAAACAGAGGGCTGTGGAGCTAAGGAGGGCTGAAAGGCAAAAACGGACTGGGGGGGGGCAAGGATTGAGGGGAGAAAGGGGGCCGGGAGGGGTAAGGGGAGCTAGGAGGGTCAGGAGAACTCAGGGTGTTGGGGATGAAGGGGGCAGAGAGACAAAAGGGACCTGGGGCTCCTGAGGGTTCCTGGGGGGAGGATGAGAGGCATAGGAGGACTGAGGTAAGGTGGAGCTGTGGAGCTAAGGAGGGCTGAGAGGCAAAAGGGATTGGGGGGGTGTAATAGGGGCTAGGAAGAGGAACTAAGAAGCCAAAGGGAACTCAGGGGCTCTGAGGAGAGGGAAGAGGATTGGGGATGAAGGGAGCTGAGAGGGAAATAAACTCGGGCAAGGGGTCCTGAAGGGTGCTGAGGATTGGGGGGGGGGGATGAAGGACTATAGGAGGGCTGAGGGACAAGGGGCATGAGGAGAAGTGTTTTTCTGAGAGGCAAAAAGGGCTGGAGAGTGAGGGGCCCCTGAGAGGCAAAAGGGGCCTGAGGCCCCTGAGGGGAGCATGAAAGGCATAGGAGGGCTGAGGAGAGAGAGAGGAGGGAGGCTTAGGGGCGAGTTGGGGCTGTGGAGCTAAGAAGGGCTGAGAGGCAAAAACAGACTGGGGGGGGGCAACGACTGAGGGAAGAAAAGGGGTCGGGAGGGATAAGTAAGAGGGGCTAAGAGGCCAAGAGGAACTCAGGGGCCCTGAGGGGAGAAGGAAGAGCATTGGGGACGAAGGGGGCTGAGAGGCAAAGAGACTCGGACAACGGGTCCTGAAGGGGGCTGAGGGCGAATGGCGGGTATAGGAAGGCTGAGGGACAAGGGGCAGAGAAGGAGAAGCCCCTGGGGAGCTGAGGGGGCGCTGAGAGGCAATAGGGGCTGGGATTGAGGGGGGGCCGAGAAACAAAAGAACCCCCCCCCCTGAGTCGAGCATGAGAGTCATAGGAGGGCTGAGGGGAGGTGGGGGGGCTGTGGAGCTAATTCAATTCAATTTATTAGATTTGTATGCCGCCCCTCTCCTTAGTCTCAGAGGCGGCTCACAACAATAGCAACACAATAGATAACAATATAAGGAGGACTGAGAGGCAAAAACAGACTGGGGGGAGGGGCAAGGGCTGAGGGGAAAAAGGGGTCCCGGGGTGTGTATGTGTGTGAGTGAGAGAGGGGCTCTGAGAAGATTTCCCTGTCTGTAGGCGCACAAGTGGCGGGAAAGCATCCCGGATCTTCCCCTCAACCGCACACTCCTCACTTCGGGAATTGCGGGAACGCGCAACGCTACTTTCCGAGGACCCCCCCCCCCCGCCCTCCCTCCCCTCAGAATTGGTGGAGGGGCTTCCTCCCGGCTCTCCCCTCCTGCGCTGTCCGAGGTCTGAGGCGCGCGCCCGCCTTCTCCTCCTCCTCTTCCTCCCCCTCAGCCCAACCTGTCATGGCGACCCTTCCCCACCCGGGGCGACCCCTTCGGAGTTCCCCTCGGCGGCTCTTTACCTCCTGCTCCTCCTGCGCCCCGGAGCCCCAGCTGTCGGCCAGGCGGGGTGACCCCCCGGTGGCAGCCGCTTTTATGCCATCTCCGCCTTTATTTACAGGCAAAACAGAGCCGTCCGGCTGCCTTCCACCGCCTCCCTCTCGCCCGCCCGGCCCTGCACTCGCTGCGCCCCCCCCCGCCCTCTTTCCCTGGGTCCCGACCCATCCTTGGAACCCAGAATTGGGGTTCGCCCTTCCCCTCTGGGAAGCAGGCACCCCTCTTTCTCATCACCCCAAGTTGGGGGCCCAGCTGAAGGACCATCTACCCCAAGTATCCAGGACCCCAAAGGGGCTTTTTGGAAACTTGGAGACTTTTAAAACTAGGAAAAGTGAGGAAGGGGCACATATACATTTTTTCCAAGTTTTATTTCTTTTATTTTATACACACACACACAACCCCCCCCCCCCATAAAACACAAACGTACCATGGTGGGAATCCCAAGTCCCATTTTGATTACAGCTCAAGATCAATTCACAAAATTCTATATACACTGCTCAAAAAAAATAAAGGGAACACTTCAACAACACAATGTAACTCCAAGTAAATAAAACTTCTGTAAAATCAAACTGTCCACTTAGGAAGCAACACGGATTGACAAATAATTTCATTTTGTTGTCAGCACATGCAACTTGGTACAGAACAAAGTATTCAATGAGAATATTTCATTCATTCAGATCTAGGTTGTGTTATTTGAGTGGTTCCCTTTATTTTTTTGAGCAGTGTATATAGACTAGACTAGCGAGAATAGAACATAGAAAAATAGAATAGAATAGAATAGAATAGAATTATTTATTGACCAAGTGTGATTGGACACACAAGGAATTTGTCTTTGGTGCAGATGCTCTCAGTGTACACAAAAGAAAAAACATATTTATCAAGAAACATGAGGCACAATGATTAATGATTGTCATTATAAATATTTTCAAATATTTATTTATTTATTTATTCATTCATTCATTCATTCATTCATTTATTTATTTATTTATTTATTAGATTTGTATGCCGCCCCTCTCCGTAGACTCGGGGCGGCTCACAAAGACTCGGGGCAGCTCACAATATATTTGTAATTTATATTTTATACCCGATTCTTCTATGTGTATCTATTTTTCTGGCCAATTTTTGTATGTGTCATATCTCCCTTTGATGGATTTCTTTAATACATATTGTCTTTTCCATTTCTATGCACATTCATCTCTATGTGCGCCTAACAAATTAAAATCAAATTTTCGTGAATTATATTCTTAATACAAGTTCAGAAAAACAGTTTGGGTAATGTGTCTTCTTAATTTATTTAATGTCCTTTTTAATATCTATTATTACGTTAAAATATCTGATTAAATGAAACACTTTGTATTGTATTATTATTATTATTGTTGTTGTTGTTATTATTATTATTATTATTATTATTATTATTATGTGTTATATCTATATCAAGTTTAATAAAAATCCATTTAATTTCTTTTCCCCTTTCTATTTATTTCTTTTCTTGTAGCTCTAGTTTCTCTTACTACCCTACTTGTTATTTCTTCTTGTTCTATTGTCTTTTTTTCCTCTGCTTTTTAAAAATCTTTTCTATCTTTCTCCCTTTCCTCTGCAACTGCTTCTTCCCTACTTATATTAATTCTTCTTTACTTTCATAGAAGACTGACGGCAGAAAAAGACCTCATGATCCATCTAGTCTGCCCTTATACTATTTTTTGTATTTTATGTTAGGATGGATCTATGTTTATCCCAGGCATGTTTAAATTCAGTTACTGTGGATTTACCAACCACGCCTGCTGGAAGTTTGTTCCAAGGATCTACTACTCTTTCAGTAAAATAATATTTTCTCATGTTGCTTTTGATCTTTCCCCCAACTAACTTCAGATTGTGTCCCCTTGTTCTTGGGTTCACCTTCCTATTAAAAACACTTCCCTCCTGAACCTTATTTAACCCTTTGACATATTTAAATGTTTCGATCATGTCCCCCCTTTTCCTTCTGTCCTCCAGACTATACAGATTGAGTTCATGAAGTCTTTCCTGATACGTTTTATGCTTAAGACCTTCCACCATTTTTGTAGCCCGTCTTTGGACCCGTTCAATTTTGTCAATATCTTTTTGTAGGTGAGGTCTCCAGAACTGAACACAGTATTATTCCAAATGGGGTCTCACCAGCGCTCTATATAAGGGGATCACAATCTCCCTCTTCCTGCTTGTTATACCTCTAGCTATGCAGCCAAGCATCCTACTTGATTTTCCTACCGCCCGACCACACTGCCCACCCATTTTGAGACGGTCAGAAATCCTTCTAAATCCTTCTCTTCTGAAGTTTTTGCGAGCACAGAACTGCCAATGCAATACTCCGATTGAGGATTCCTTTTCCCCAAGTGCATTATTTTACATTTGGAAACATTAAACTGCAGTTTCCATTGTTTTGACCATTTCCTCCTTACTTTCTTCTTCCCCTTCCATTATGAAATATCTTTCATAAAAGTCATGGGCCTGTTCAATTGAATCTAATTTCACTTTTTTAAATAATAATAATAATAATAATAATAATAATAATAATAATAATAATAATAATAATTTTTTAGAAGACTTTTCCAGTTTTAAGTAGGGAAGATCCAAATAGCACCTTTTCCACTGTGGGTTCTGAATCCTAACAAAACTAGGTGAAGATTTTCAATCATCCAAGTCATGTTTGCCCCCAAAGTAGTTTCTTCTCCCCTCCAAAAGGCAGCTGGACTTTCGTGGTTTTTTTTCTCCTTTGCAAATATTTCCCTTCTCATTCAACCACAAAAGAAACTTCTTGGATGAAAAGCAAAACGTTTTTAAGGGGTGGGGCGGGAAATAACTCAAAAAAAGTCCACTTGTCTTTTGGAAAATCTTTTGAGAGGGAGGATAAAACGGCGAAAAACGAAGTGAGTGGTAAGCTGCAAATCCAAACAGCCACGACGGGTTCTATTTTTTTTTTGAGTGGGAGGAAAAAAAAGAGAAAAGCAATATCTAATTCTGAAATCCCTGTTTCTGCTCAAAGACCAGATCAAATTAGATCTTGTCTCCCTGCCCCTCAAAGGCTAAAATATTGACCCTGCGATATTGATTTCCACCAAAGTTGCATTTGAAACGAAGTGTGTATATGTGTTTTTGAGAGAGTGTGGCTGTGCGTAAGTGGTTGCCAACTTAAGAGACTTCAGATTTCAGAGGATAATCAGATAATCAGAACTGCAGAAAAAACAATGGCTGCCAACCTGCCTTCCATTGAGGACCTGTAGACTGCACGAGTCAAAAAGAGGGCGGGGAAAATATTTACTGACCCCGCACATCCTGGACACAAATTGTTTCAACTCCTACCCTCAAAACGTCGCTACAGAGCACTGCACACCAAGACAACTAGACACAAGAACAGTTTTTTTCCAAACGCCATCACTCTGCTAAACAAATAATTCCCTCAACACTGTCAGACTTTCTACTAAATCTGCACTTCTATCCTACTAGTTTTTCTCATCATTCCTTTCACCCATTTCCTCCCATGTTGACTGTATGACTGTAACTTGTTGCTTATATCCTAAGATTTTTATTAATATTGCTTCTTCATTGCTTATTTGACCCCTATGACAATCATTAAGTGTTGTACCACATGATTCTTGACAAATGTATATTTTATTTTATGTACGCTGAGAGCATATGCACCAAGACAAATTCCTTGTGTGTCCAATCACACTTGGCCAATAAAAATTCTATTCTATTCTAAAAAAAAAAGAGTCCTTCTCCTGCATTACACATTATTGCCAAAGTCTACAAAAATATTATCAATGTTGTCAAGAATCCTGAGATACAACACTTAATGATGGTTATAGGGTACAAATAAGCCATCAGGAAACCACAGTATCAATGTTAATATAAATTGTAAAGATACAAGCAACAAGTTACAGTCATACAGCCCTAAGTGGGAGGAGATGGGTGATAGGAACAATGAGAAGACTAATAGTAATCGTAATGCAGCTTTAGTGAATAGTTTGAGTGGTGAGGGAATTATTTGTTTAGCAGAGTGATGGCATTCAGGGAAAAAACTTGTCCTTGTGTCTAGTTGTCTTGCTTTGCAGTTCTCTATAGTGTCGTTTTTTTTTTAGGAATTTAAACAATTTATGTCCAGGATGTGAGAGGTCATTCAATATTTTCACCGTCCTCTTTTTGACTTGTGCAGTATACTGGTCCTCAATGGAAGGCAGATTGGCAGCAATTGTTTTTTTTCTGCAGTTTTTATTATCCTCTGAAGTTTGTGTCGGTCTTGTTGGGTTGCAGAACCAGACAGTTATAGAAGTGCAGATGACAGACTCAATGATTCCTCTGTAGAACTTTATTTTTATTTATTTTATTTATTCATTTGTCCAATACACAATACATATGGAAGAGAATAGACATGAAGTAATATATATAAAGATAATATGTAAAAATAGAGAAGATATATGAAAGGAAGAACATATATATGATATATGAGATAAAGGAAAGACAATTGGACAGGGGACGAAAGGCACACCAGTGCACTTATGTACGCCCCTTACTGCCCTCTTAGGAACCTGGACAGGTCAATCGTGGATAGTCTAAGGGAGAAATGTTGGGGGTTAGGGGATGACACTATTGAGTCCGGTAATGAGTTCCACGCTTCGACAACTCGATTGTTAAAGTCGTATTTTTTACAGTCAAGTTTGGAGCAGTTAATATTAAGTTTGAATCTGTTGCGTGCTCTTGTGTTGTTGTGGTTGAAGCTGAAGTAGTCATTGACCGGTAGGACGTTGCAGCATATGAACTGTATCAGTTGTGCTTTTTGATGTTTTTGACGTTAGGTGACCATTTTAGGTCTTGAGCTATGATAGAACCTAGAAAATTGAAGGTCTCTGATACTGTGTTGTCTAGGATTGTGAGGTAGTAGGATGGGAGGGTTTATCCTAAAGTCTACCACCATTTCATCGTTGGTGGTAGGATGGGAGGGTTTACCCTAAAGTCTACCACCATTTCATCGTTGGTGGTAGGATGGGTTTATCCTAAAGCCTACCACCATTTCATCGTTGGTGTTAGGATGGGAGGGTTTATCCTAAAGTCTACCACCATTTCATCCTTGTCTCGATTGAGACCAATTGCCGTTGTATTATCTGCAAAACGTTGAGAAATTGAAGATTACCTCGATCCCCACAATGGACGAACGGCTGCAAAACTTCAATGAGTTAGGGAAAAAAATACGAATACTTTTATTTCTATTTGGAAACTGCTTCTGTGTTTTATGTTTGAGAAAACAAACCAACTTTGATTTTGCGTTTTACCCAAGAGATGGATTTGTTGTTATAGAAATGGCTAATTTATACTATTATGTAAAAGTAAAAAGTCGAGGTTTCATGTTAATACCTTTTTCTACCGCACTGGAGTCAGAAGTCAACGCCTTTTATTCCTTTTTTACAGGATTACCTGTATCCGATCTCATACGCTCGCAAAAAGTCTTGACACAATGCATACTCCCTCCGGGTAGACGTAGCCAAAACCAAAGTGAAAAAGTGTCAGGCATATACAAGCGTTAAACCTCCTAAATGTTACAGCCAAGAGAGCGTGTCGTTTTCCCTGATACCGCAAAGGCTGCATTTCATGCAATTTGTTTGTTTTGAGGCTGTTCTTTCAGCGGTTTTAAGCATGAATGGAATGGAAACTCCTAACTAGTTCCTTGAAAGCTCATTACGTTCTCGGAAAGCTTTCCTGGGAAATAACTTCACCCTCCTCCATCCTTATCGAGGGGCTTCCACAATATTTAATTTTACTAAAGAATTGAGCACAGGCAAGTCTTTGTGTGCGACTGTGAAAGCACCTGGCCTGGTTACTGTCTGGCTAAACCGAACAAGCCATATAATGGGGCTCTTGTTCACCGCCAAAATCCATACAGGTCCTTTGTGTCTCTCACCTCTTCACAACTACTATGTAACCCCAAATACTTTAGATGTTTGTAGAGTAACTTGAGACCAATAGGACCAGTTGTTAGCGATCAAAACCAGGGCATTATACCGGAGTTGTTTTACTAAGTATATACTGTATGGAAAAGCTACTGCCCATTTATTGTTGTTGTTCTTCCTTTCAGCAATTTTCAATTTATGGGCTATCTTTCATGACAATTAATTTGCAATATGTTCAAGCTACCCATATCTTCACATTGCAAGGATCTGGAACTTCAGCAAACTGACGTTTATACTCCCCACTGCAAGGAACATTACAATTTTATGACAGATCGACAGACAAGATATATAAGATAGAAGGTAGATTAGATGGATGGTAGCTAGATAAGATAGCTGATATATAGATAAGATAGATTAGATAGCTAGATAAATGTAGATAAAGATGGATTGTGTATGACATAGCACCAGAACCTCTTCAATAGTTGTTGTTTGTGCCTTTAAATAAACAGAAATGCTGAATTGCCCTTTTTATAGGGAGAAATTCCCCTCCAAATAATATAGTATGAAGTATAGTATCTTCAAAAGCAAGCATCCAGAAAAACAATAGTTTAGTTAATATTATCATGTAAAGAGATGTGTGTCTTGGCACCTGCTGACAGAATTTTGCAAATTTCTCCATTTTTGACTACAGATTCCAAACGGAGAAATCTGATGTATTAGATTAATTCAAAGGGCAAATAATGTTCATAACTTCCATGAAATGCAATTTATCTCATAACACAGAGACAGAAGAATATAACTTTATTTTTCTCATTCAATGCATTGTCCATCCTCTGCTTCTTCTAAGAATCCCTACTTAATATAGAAATCACAATTTACCACTATAGGATGCGATGCAACCCCAAACAAAATTTATTTATTTTTTTAAAGCTTAAGACCAATGGAGGCTTGGAAACTCTCATAGGTTCCTATCACAATAAAGAATAGATTGGAGATCCTGCTACCAATTGTATATTCTCAATTAGCAGAGTATTTTCCCCACATCCATTTAAGTCTTTTTGTTTTATTTATTCATTTATTTGTCCAATACACAATACATATTGAAGAGAATAGACATGTAGTAATATATATAAAGAAAAGGATAGAAGATATAAAATAGAGGAGAAGATATCTGAAAGGAAGAAAAGATATATGAGATAAAGGAGAGACAATTGGACAGGGGACGGAAGGCACACTGGTGCACTTATGTACGTCTGTTCCTTTACAGCGTGCCATGTCAATATTCAGAAACATACTATTCAGTTAAGGTTACTATCAAATGTAATCTTTAAAAGAGAGCTTTAAAAGGCCTTCATTATACAAAAATGTGTATTTCTTAAAAAACTTTGCTTCCCTGAAGTCAAGATTCTCTAAGACAGTGAAATGAAGTGATTGCAACTATTACAAATTGTAAAGATATCCATAAGTTGGGAATCAATGCTTTGGAATCTCGGAATAGCTTCTGCCTATTGCTTCTGAAAATAAGCTCTAAATGTTTGTTTTACTTGTGTCAAAAATGAAATAGTTTACTTTAATTCCAGGCAAATGGACTGTCTTGAACTCTACAACCAACTAATTTTGTCCAGCTCATTTCTAATATAGTTATGTCCAAGTTACAAGAATTGTTCCTTTATGAAGACCAAACAAAGCTTAAACATCTCTTTATTAAGAAACAAACATTCAAGTAAAATAGTGACACAAATGTGGAAAAGGCAACCCACTCAAATGGGAATAATGAAAGCAGAAAGCTGCCTTTTGGGTTGTATTCCCTGTGATAGCGGAAGCAAATGGTAAAACAATTTTTCATCAATAGCAAATTCTCTTTGTAAAGTTGCTCAGGACAGTTAAGAGATGTGGAATAGCATCAGAAGACACCCCGTTTTTAAACCTAAAACCTCTGTGGTATCCACCGGAGAAACATGTTGGGATCCAACCCAGCATAAGTACAGTGCAATTAATCACAGAAAAGGCAGCTTAGTAAACACTGCTTAAGCCCCCCAACAGAGAGTGAAACACGAGATCCTGGCAAATATCTATGCAAACTCTTGAACATTTTAAGTGAAAAAAAGTATAGACTGGAACTAAATTTATAGATCTCCTTCAATATATAAAAATAAAGTACACAATCCTTGTCGGATATGACATCTACCAGATGTGACTGGGCAGGAATTCCCCAAATGAGGAAATCAGCTGTTAATTTTAAGAGTAGTAGTCTCAAAACATCTGGCTCAGAAAGGCTGCTTTGAACCAATCTCATTATTTCTACCGATTGTCTAATTTCACCCGTATGTTAGATAACGTCACTGTGCTAATTCTTTTACTGACCAAATTTGATGACGTTCCTGATCATTTCTAGCAAAGTGGATTTAATTCATCTTAATTTTATGCTAGAAGTAATGTATAAAGCAATTTCCACATCAGAACAATATTTTGTATTTAAACCATTTCTTTTTTAAAAAAAAATATCAGAGTAGCAAGTAAGAATTCTTTAAAATGATTTATATCATTCTTATTGGATTAAAAAATAACACATGTATTGGCATTTATTGAACCACTTAATGGTGTAAACTTATGAATAGTTCCTTGCACCCAACGAGATGTAGACGTGGTGTTTGAAGAGTAATCCACTGTATGAACTCATCAGTATTTTGTAACCAAACAGAGTTTGTAACAAGGAATCACTGCACTTTTTGGTATGACTAACATAGATTTGGCAAACACATTGCTGCAAAATTAAAGAGGCCTGGGTAATATTTAAATTGTAATATTTCAGCAATGAATGCAGTAAATCTATTTTTTAAAAGAAAACCAAAAGCTTTTCCATATATATCTGTAAAGTAAAAACCAAACAAATAAACAATTCAGGTTGCTCCGCACATCCTTGTTCTTCTTTAAATATCTTTCTTACTGGAAGCTCCCCCTGTTTGCTGTAAAATAAAATGGATATATTAAAAAAATAGTATAATTCTTATACGGTTGATTTTCACTGCAAAATCACACAGGGAAAAATCACACAGAAAAACTTGTGCTTTAAAGCAGGGGTCCCCAACCTTTTGGAACTCAGGGACCACCAAAGTCACTCTTTTAAATTCCACGGACCACCAAATTCATAATTTTAAGTCCAGCAGACCACTAATATGATTTTTTTTAAAAAAAGATAAATATATTTGTAAAATAATGATCAGAGAACCAAAAGGCCTACAAAGACATGGTTTGGAAAACATTCTTTGCAGAGAGAAACAATGAAAGAGTCTGCAAGGTAAGAGCTGGTAAGATTGTTAGCAGCTAATTAGGGCTGGAAATAAAAGCTACATTCAGAGTAAAACATGCACCCAAATGATCAGTCTCTTGTAGGGAGGAAAAAGAGTCTTATACTCTGAAAAATACGGTATGTGTATCTGACTGGACAGTTTGTCAAGGGTTTTTATTGTTAGTATAATGGGTTATTTTTTTTTACTGTTTTTACTATTTATATTTGACTTTTCTAACACTGTATCACATTATTTATTGTTGTAAGCCGCCCTGAGTCCCATGAGATTGGGTGGCCTAGAAGTCAAACAAACAAACCAACTTACATTTTATTAATATGAAATGCACCTATTTAACATAACAAAATTATAAATGCTTATTTAATCATAACAAAATCTTTAAAGGTTGTTTAACTGTAACAAAATCATTAAAGGCAGTGTAATTATTACAAAATAATTGAAGCTTATTTGACGGTGGCTTGCAGATGTTGTTGGTAAAGTTAGTCCCACTTTCCAGAGCTGTAGCTGTAGTCCCTTACGTTCCCTCTCTTCTTCCATTCCTTTCCTTTCCTTTCCTTTCCATTCCATTCCTTCCCTTCGATTCCCTTTCCTTCCCTGGATTGGATTAATAGCTCTCGGCCATATCTGGCCCACGGACCAAGATTTCTTCACAGATTACCAACATTTTCTTGTGGACCACCAGTGGTCCATGGATCGTAGGTTGGTGTCCTTGCTTTAGAGGTAACATCTAATAATAAAGACTTGGTGCATAAATTATAATTCAAATATGAAAATTCACTATGGATGATGGAGGGGAGATCAAGAGGGGAGAAAGGTGCAAGGCAGGGTGGGAAAAAACGGGAGGGACTCAAGTCTGGAGGTGGGGCATCCCAGCGGCCGGTGGCAGGTTCGTAAGGTGAAAAAAGTTCGTAAGAAGAGGCAAAAAATTTCCGAACCCTGGGTTCGTATCTCGAAAAGTTCGTATGACGAGGGGTTCGTATCATGAGGTACCACTGTATATATCTTTAAATCTAAGTGTTTTTGTGAAAAGCAATTCCACTAGCTCTGACAATTTTCTTTTTTCCCCTTCTCCTCCACACTGCCATGCTAGGAATACCAAGTTGCTAAAATATTAATCAAGTTAATTGTTTAAAAGAAAATAAGCTTCATTTCAACAAGCATTCTAAATACATTAAGAATTTGAAAGAGTACTGTATGTTGAATTAAAAATGTCCTTATGAATGTTGATTTTGGATAAGACCCAATGTTGTCTGATTTTAAAAAGTTCTGCTTGAGCAAATCAGATGCCTCTGCCTCCTACCTTAAGTTTGTCGTGTTCTTTTAGAAGGAGGTCATATTCTTTTCTAAGTTCCTCAGAGTGTTTCTTAACAGTAATAGTTTCATTTCTTGTTTGGAGGAGAGCTGTAAGACATAGGCATGATACTACTTAGCACGTATCATTACGTTTTTATTAAAACCTCTGTCCCCTGAAGAATGTCATTCTCAAAAATGAAATTATATTTTTAAAACGAGGGTAAAATTCACAATGACTTTCAGACAGATAGGAAAAGGTAAACTGAAGTTTAAATAGTTCTAACTGCTCTGGAATAAACAAATAATGCATTTCACCTGAAAGGTCAGAGCAATTGCAAATAAATTGGAAAACTGTTACATACAGGAAAATAGAGGATAGGAAAAGTAGCTTCAGATTGAGAAAAAAAAATGGACAGGAGACAAGAGTATAAATTTTACATACACCATTGAAAAAAAATAAAGGGAACACTTAAACAACACAATATAACTCCAAGTAAATTAAACTTCTGTGAAATCAAATTGTCCACTTAGGAAGCAACACTGATTGACAATCAATTTCACATGCTGTTATGCAAATGGAATAGTTGTGCAAATGAAATATTAAATGAGAATATTTCATTCATTCAGATCTAGGATGTGTTATTTGAGTGTTCCCTTTATTTTCTAGAGCACTTGACATTTGTTAAGGCTTATTTTAAAATGCATAAATATTTTTTTAGCATATTAGCTGGAGGAGAATATATGATAAACCCAATTATCTACCAGTGTAAATGACTGTTTATACTAACCTGCATCATCATGCAATTATACAAGTGACATAATTATATGTCATACAATCACATGATTAAATACATTTATGTAAATTATATAATTTACATGAATTGTCAAGGCTTTGTTGTTAATACACTTGTCCATTATTTGGTTATGGAAGAAAACATCTGTTGGATTCAATTTTCTACTAATAAAGATTAATTACATAATTTTTTTGTGTTAATGAAAATGCCATTAGATTGCAAAACAGTTCTTTTTGGTAACTTGATCTTATAGTAACTGAATTACTGTATGCTTTAAGGAGGACATACAAAACCTTTTGGTTGTAACTAAAAACAACACTATCTCTAAACATAACCAAGATAACTAGGGATAGTTGCACGTTCGTTACATTGTTATTCTGTTTTGACAAAAATATACTTGTGGCAAGATGGGTGAGGTCTTCTAAGTAGAAGAATGTCAAAGTTCAGCGCATTAAAAAAGCTTTAGCTCTGACTGGTAACATCATGTTCGGAAGTGTGCTAGCATCCATATAAACTACACAGAAGGTAGCCTCGGCTTACTGATTGTTTTAATACAGCAATAAACATTTTTTTAAAAAAGGTACTGTCACTCTTCTTTCTCCAAGTAAAATGATCCACAGAAAGCATGAAGGCAATATTTTAAATAGAATTTCTACCAACTTTTTTCCCCAGCAGACAAACAGCCACGAGACTGACCAAACCACTGAAAATCAAATAGAAATGTTTAGAAAGCAGAAAATGTTGTATTAGTGTGGTGCGTGTACAGATCCAAGCGATGTGGCATTTTGTAATTGAGAGATTGATATTTAATCCATGTGCAGGTAATATTATTTGAATTTTTTGGTGTGGCATCCGGTATACTGATAACCACAGAAACCACAACAGCCCCATTATGCTGCAATCTTTCAGCTTTGATTTTCAGAAATTGATAATTTTGTCTCATATTCCACTCTTCTCATATTGCCACATAACTTTGTTCTTTTCAAGCACAGTTAAACCTGGTGATTATGTATCAAGATTTTCATCAGTTTCTTTTTGGGAGTCGCATGATATAGGTAGTCCCCAACTTACTACAACTGAACCCAAATTTTATGTTGCTAAGTGAGAAATTTCTTAAACCAGTTTTGTCCCGTTTTACGACTTTTCTCGCCACATTTGCTAACTGAATCACTGCAGTGGTTAAAAATAAATCTTTTAATTTCCTTGCCTGGGCTAAGCTAAAATATGACACCTGCCTAACTAAACTTACAAAGTTAAGGCATTATGCATAATTTTCTTTTGAATTTGCTAAAATTATTTTCAGATTTGGACAATATTTTTTTTTGTTTCATAATGTACATTAAATTGTTTCATAACTATCTAAACCACCACAAGAAACTGTATAGGAAGAAGTTCATCTGAAGAACAATGTTCTTATCATGTTTATTTTGTATACAAGCCCTGTCTGTTTATAAGAGATGCCAAACATTGTGTAAACTTTACTTTCCCTTCCTCGTTCCAAATCTTATCATCTTTCTATACATACAGAGGTGTGTGATCAAAACTTTGTAAGTTTCCATACGCACACATACATCTGTGAAAATGAACATGATTACTGGTGCTAAGCAGTACTAATGCATACATTTATTCATTTGTCCAGTACACAATACATATGGAAGAGAATAGACATGAAGTAATATATATAAAGATAATATGTAAAAATAGAGAAGATATATGAAAGGAAGAAAATATATATGATATATGAGATAAAGGAAAGACAATTGGACAGGGGACGAAAGGCACACCAGTGCACTTATGTACGCCCCTTACTGGCCTCTTAGGAACCTGGAGAGGTCAATCGTGGAGAGTCTAAGGGAGAAATGTTGGGGGTTAGGGGTTGACATTATTGAATCCGGTAATGAGTTCCACGCTTCGACAACTCGATACATTTGTCAGTTCATATTATTCCCATCTGGATAACGAGGAAAACTGACAGATATATTCATTGTTCAAATTCAAATTGAATTCGATATGTATATATACGCACACATAAATACACATCCCTATCCCTATCTACCTACCTACCTACCTATCTATCATCTATCTATCATCTATCTATCTATCATCTATCTATCTATCATCTATCTATCTATCATCTATCTATCTATCTATCTATCTATCTATCTATCTATCTATCTATCTATCTATCTATCTACCTACCTACCTACCTACCTACCTTTCCCTCTTTTCAAACATTGCATGTCCAATTTTAGTTATAGTATTTTCCCGTAACAACATTCTTGCTTATGAAATTTATTTTTTCAAGCACACACAGGCAGCTCTTTGCTATGCAACTCTAATATTCTATTGCTGAAAAGAGTTAGATAGTGAATAGATCTAGAGAATTATAGAACAAACCTAATCTTCACTATTTACAAGTAAGTCACAAAAAGCTAAAGAAAAAATGTCTCTTTGCCTAATTATCAAAAACCTAATTTACAATAAAGAGTGATGTTTGAAAAAACAATTTTTGCCATAGTTAGTTCCACATTCATTGCTCATATTTCATAGTCAATTCTTTTTAGGCGGTTCTTGCATGTTTGGCTGGTGTTTGAAATGCTAATGTTTGAAAAACTCCACTGGCTTAAGTCTTTATTCCATTTGTTAGTTATACTGACTTTTGACAATTGTTTTGAGATTTAATTTGAAGACTGACATTTGCCTCCAAAAAACATCATGTTCTCTGTGTAGCCAAAGATTTTAATACATTTTAGCTGCCTGATCTTCACAAGGTCAAGCAATATTATTCATTTAAGCTAGTAAACACCCAGGAAATTTCATAAATCTTGCTAGATCCAGAAAGAGCATGCAGAGCCAGGAAAATTCTGTCTGTAGAGCAGTACTATTTTATTAAGAAAATCTAGATTGAACAAGGAAGCTAATAAAAGAATGGTATTATCATAATCTTGGTTTTGATTCTCTTGAAGCAAATGCAGAGAACTTCTCTCTAAGTATCCTACTGATTGCAAAACAGATCATATCAGAATATGGTCCTGATCTTAGAATTTATCAATGTCCCCAATAATTCTGCACTTTTGGTTTTGCAGGGTTTTTTCATCACAACTGTAACCAGCCGTGCAGTATATTATTGAACTTCTAAACTTCTCAACAGCTATGTAAACTATGCTTTAATATTACATTTTAGGGCTTCCATCTACTTGCCAAAATCTATTTATTATGCCACCTGAATGACTCTCTCACAAATAAAAGCATTTTTTTTTAAAAAAACAACCAGAAAGAATCCTCGAGTTACAACAGAAATTGGGACCAGAATCTCCATTGACAAGTGATGCAGTTGTAAATCACAAGTGCATCGCTCAGCAACGGTAATCTCTCCAATCCCACTTTCCATTGTTAACTGAATCCCAGCCAATGTTAGAAGAGAATAGAATAGAATAGAACAGAATAGAATATAATTTTTTTATTGGCCAAGTGTGATTGGACACATAAGGAATTTGTCTTGGTGCATATGCTCTCAGTGTACATAAAATAAAATATACATTTGTCAAGAATCAAGGATATCCTGGAAGCTTCCTGACAGCTTCCCACTACCCTGGGGAAACCAGCAGGAAATTGCAAGTCTGCAACTGCTTGCAAGAAGGCTGATAGTTAGGTTATGTAGCTGCTGCTGGGTGGGTTCGGAGGGCACAGGGGGCAGAGACAGTAGTATATCAACCATTAAGTAGATTAAGCATGTGCTTAGGTCAGCAGGCCCAAAGGGGGGACGACAAAGTTGGGAAAAGAAAAAAAAATGAAGATTTGTAAAAAGAAAAAAAAGGGGATCAAACTAGGAGGTGGGCACCAAGATTTTTCAGTTCGTAGGGCACCAGTGAGCCTTGATCTGCCAGTGGGCCAGAGTGACTTGGTGTGAGTGAAACAAGGCTTGGAGTGGCTCCTGTTCCCTGGTGGAGGTAACAATGGGATGTAGATGTAGCTGACTGTAGATCTGTAGGTCAGCGGTACAAATCTCATCACCGGCTCAAGGTTGACTCACCCTTCCAAGGTGGGTAAAATGAGGACCCAGATTGTGGGGGCAATAGGCTGGCTGTTTAAAAAGTGCTATTGCTAACATGTTGTAAGCCGCCCTGAGTCTAAGGAGAAGGGCGGCATACAAATCAAATCAAATCAAATCAAATCAAATCAAATCAAATCAAATCAAATCAAATCAAATCAAATCAATAAAATAAATAAACAAATAAATAATTGAATGAATGAATGAACAGGAGAAGTGGTGAGTTTCAGGGAAGGTGCATAAGGATGCGCGAGAGTGGGTCAGCGACTCTCGGGGAGGATGCACAGGGGTGTTTAAGGGGCAGGGAGGTGTGGTGATGGGAAGGCTTGTGGAGGGTTTGCAGGAATGCTGATGCCAGTAGTGTGACAAGGCTTGGAAAGGATGCTTGGGGTTGCACAAGTCGCAAAGAGATTGCAAGGGAAGTAAGACAGGGCTCAAGGTGGGGCTGTGCCAGGATGGCGAGAGCTTGGGGAGGGTGTGCAGGGTTGCACAAGTAGCAGGTGTGGTGCAAGCGCAATGGGGGTGGGGAAGCAGGCATGGGTCAGGGGGGGTTCACCCAAATTACTTTTGATTTTCTCTGCTGGCATAACCATTGACTTTCTTGACAAGCTAGCGGGGGAAAGGAGCAAATGGTGATTACATGATTGTGGGGCACTGTAACTGGTTTTAAGTGTGAACAGGTTCCCATATTGTAATCATGTGACCAGGTGGATATTTATTTAAATTAAATTAAATTAAATTAAATTAAATTAAATTAAATTAAATTTCTAGGCCGCCCTTCTTTGGAGACTCAGGGCGGCTTGCAAAACATAAATACATAGACAGCATATTAGAAATCGAAGTTAAAAACTAAACCAGTTAAAAACCTAACTTATAGAACAATCATATTGTCAGAAGTGTGTCATTAGCTTATTAACTACCCCCCCAGGGCACCCATATTCCAATTGTTATTCCAAGCCAGGACAGTCCTTGGGTAGCTGTCATTATCATAGATATTTTTCTAATTTTATTTATTTCACTTTATTGATTTGTCAAACATGTATAGGATAGTAGTAGTTTATATAAACATAACTTAAGTAAAAAGTAACGATAAAAAAGGACAATAGGACAGGGGCGGTGGGCACAGTAGTGTGCTTACGCTCAAGAAGTTGAGGAAATGTAAAGAAAAATGTTTTTTAAAACAATGCTGCCTTGCGCTATTATATTGGGACAACCAGAACTTCCAGCACCAATGGTAGCCACCATTTGTTCAGCACTGTCATTACTTCAAATAGTCACTGAGTGAACAGTTGTAAGTTGAGGACTGCTTGTAAAAGATAGCAAGATGACAGAAACAGAACTGGAATGAAAAAAAGAAACACACTTACACAAACTAAGGGAGCTTTACTCACCCACACTAAAGGCCTGTTACAATTCTTCTTTTAGCTATCACTGCACATATCCTAGTTAAAATAATAGAAGCAACCTATCTGCTCCAACTGATGGAGCAAGTGTATTTTGCATCCAATATGATAGGGAACAAAATGCAATGCATTTGTGATTCTATGCGAAGTATAGAACTTGCACAACTTAAGCAATAGAACTTTTTTTTTGTTTTTTAAAAAAATACCTTCTGAAGTTGCCTTTAATGCTGTTTTTAACTGTTCCACCTCTACAGATAGCTTCTCATTTGTTACGTAACACAAATGTTCACCGGTAGAATGTTTCATATCCTTCAATGACTGGCAAAAGGAGAGGAAAAAATATCAGTTCTCTTTAGTTTTACATTTTGCACAATTCTGCCCTCATTCACACTTGATGGGACAGTGGGAGAAGGCAGTTGGTTACCTGGAAGATGCCTTTAGAATAGAATAGAATAGAATAGAATAGAATAGAATAGAATAGAATTTTATTGGCCAAGTGTGGTTGGACACACAAGGAATTTGTCTTGGTGCAGATGCTCTCAGCGTACATAAAATAAAATATACATTTGTCAAGAATCATGTGGTACGACACTTGTCGTATCACATGATTGTCATAGGGGTCAAATAGGGGATTGTCATAGGGGTCAAATAAGCAATGAAGAAGCAATATTAATAAAAATCTTAGGATATAAGCAACAAGTTACAGTCATAAAGTCAACATGGGAGGAAATGGGTGATAGGAATGATGAGAAAAATAAGAAGAATAGAAGTGCAGATTTAGTAGAAAGCCTGACAGTGTTGAGGTTTAGATTAAGTAATTAACTTTATTAACCAAACTGTGACACTGGAGGTAATGCCTTTAGCCAAAGCTGATGCGTTGCATAAATGCCTTGTTTTGATTTTGATTTCTATGCTAATTTTGAATAACCATCCAAGGTTAGTAAAATGAGGGTCAAGATTATTGGGGGCAATGTGGTGACTCTGTAAAAATTGTGTAGAGAGGGTTGACATGGTATATAATTACTATTGCTATTTTATCATTGATATTAATTTACAGCAAGGGTTTTTGTTAAGCATAAAACGTATCAGGAAAGACTTAATGAACTCAATCTGTAGAGTCTGTAGGACAGAAGGAAAAGGGGGGGACACGATTGAAACATTTAAATATGTTAAAGGGTTAAATAAGGTCCAGGAGGGAAGTGTTTTTAATAGGAAAGTGAACACAAGAACAAGGGGACACAATCTGAAGTTAGTTGGGGAAAGATCAAAAGCAACGTGAGAAAATATTATTTCACTGAAAGAGTAGTAGATCCTTAGAACAAACTTCCAGCAGACGTGGTAGATAAATCCACAGTAACTGAATTTAAACATGCCTGGGATAAACATACAGTATATCCATCCTAAGATAAAATACAGGAAATAGTATAAGGGCAGACTAGATGGACCATGAGGTCTTTTTCTGCCGTCAGTCTTCTACGTTTCTATTTTTCTATGTTTCTAAGATGGAGGCCCTGTAAAAATAGGCATGGCTGATGAACTAAGGAGCTGTGCTGGCGCAATGGCTAGAATGCAGTACAGTATTGCAGGCTAATTCTGCCCACAGCCAGGAGTTCGATTCTTAGTGGCTCAATGTTGACTCAGCCTCCATCCTTCCAAGGTTGGTAAAATGAGGACCCAGATTGTTGGAGGCAAGAGGCTGACTCTGTAAACTGCTTAGAGAGGGGCTGTAAAGCACTGTGAAGTGGTATATAAGTCTAAGTGCTACTATTCTAACATCATCTAAGAAACATAAGAAACACAGTCCATGACAGGGAAGTCTACAAATGAAATTGATATTATTATTTTTTAATTTATTTATTTTGTCCAATACACAATGAGGGCTTTAGTGGGTGTATATACATATACACATAGTAAAATACATGATGGTTATAGAAGAGATACTCATAGTAAAATATATCTAAGAAAGAATAGAAAAGAAGATATAGTAATAGAACATATCAATGAAAGAATACAAGAAGAGATATAGGAATAGAAGAAAGGTATAGGAGATATAGGAGAACAATAGGACAGGGGACGGAAGGCACTCTAGTGCAATTGTACTCGCCCCTTACTGACCTCTTAGGAATCTGGATAGGTCAACCATGGATAATCTAAGGGTAAATTGTTGGGGGTTTGGGGATGACAATTAATACAGGAAAACAACAACAACGGGTGAGTCAGGAAACATACCAGTTGCAATTTTTCGTTTTCTTCTAAGCATTTCCGGGCAACTTCATTGCTGTGTGCTACTTCTACTTTTAGATTATTCTCTACTTCCATCTCGTCTGCCAATATAGTGATGAGGGAAACAAGACGTCTCAATACACTGTGGAGAAAGAAACCTCGGATTTATTAGCATAGCCAAAGCATCAACTGATAAATCATTTTTATAACTTTCTAATAAACAAAGGAAATGTTTCACTTTTCATCATTTTAAAAGTGATTTAAAATTATAAAAACTATACTTTAGGGTTGTTTTTTTTTTATAAAAAATCAGACTTTATTGCTATGCAGTATTCCTGAATTGTTCAAATGCTCCAATGAATTATTTGTTACATCTTTAGAGAAACTTCCTGGTGAATTTGCCATTAAATTTAGATGGAAATTTTAATAATATCTTCAATTCTGATTTAGGGCTGCAAACCAAATTCTGAACAAGTTTGATCCATATGCAGATGTAAATACAGGGTACAGTTAGGCCTTGACTTTCAACCACAACTGAGCCCAAAAATTCTGCTTGCTGGGCAACGCAGCTGGTAAATGAATTTTGCCCCATTTTATGACCTTTCTTGCCACAGTTGTTAAGTGAATCCTTGCAGTTAGTAAGTTAGTTAACACAATTGTTAAGTGAATCTGGCTTCCCCCTTGACTTTGTTTGCCAGGTAGTGGCAAGATGGTCATATGACCATAAATGCCGGTTGCCAAGCATCCAAATTTTGATTACATGACCATGGAAAGGCTGCAATGGTCCTAAAGTGTGAAAAATAATTGTTAAGTCACTTTTTTCAGTGCTGTTGTTAACTTTAAATGGTCACTCAATGAACTGCTGTTAAGTCAAGGATTACCTGCATAGATAAAATGGCTGCTGAATTCAAAGGAGGTTGAATTTATGCGGATAAAATTCAATATATTAAAAAATGTGGACTGAAGAATGAAATACAGCAAAAACCACATTCCTTGCCTGTGTCTCTCTCTTATACATCTCAGAACTCTATATTGGACAGTACAATATATGGAAACCCCTGTAGATTTATTTACTTGAAAGCAGCACGAAGATTTATTTCCTTTCAAGAAATTTAATGGCAAGTCTTCCAAGCACAGAGAAACTAAATATAGCACAAGCAGTCTTTCCAATCAATTGTTCCATCATTGCTTTCTGAAACAGAACAGCATTATAGGATAGGATAGGGTTTTTTTTAAAAAAAAAAAAAAGCTAAAAAAACAATTTTATTTTAATAAAATCCATTTTATTAATATGTATTAGTTTTATCCATGAACAACTGCTATTCTTTATTTACTTTATCCTATTCATATATTTTATGTTTTTAGAAAACATTGACCCATGGCACTCATACTTACAGCCAAAGGAAGAGGGAAAATCCTGATATATAAAGATTTCGTTGGGATCTGAAGAGTTTCATGTGAATGTGATCGATTGCGGTGATACTCGAACGGCCGCCGCCTTCGTTTGCTGGAACAGTTGAGTATTTCCTCACTTCTCTGATTGCATCTGGGAGCATAAATACATACACATATAGATTGCCCCTGCTTTCTATTATCTCTTGTTATTTGCTAGTTCAATATAGATCTATACTGCCTATACCCTATTTTAATCATCAGAACTCGGAAAATAAGATTTATATTTATGCATTAAAATTAATAGCTACTAAAATGAAATATAAGCTTCCTTAGACATTTCAATATTTAATTAACTGTATACTTAGGTACTACAAATAGATGATTTTTTAATAATAAAGGCTATACTGTATATATATATTCATCCATCCATCCAGATTTCCCTGTCCAGTCGAGTACAACTTTAAGGCATGATGCTCATATCCATTTTTTGGCTGAGACAGCCGGTGTTGTCAGAAGATGCTTCAGTGGTCAGGTGACCATCATGGTCATACATCGAAGGTGCACAGAATGTTACCTTCCCATTGAAGTGGTACCTATTAATCTACAGTGATACCTCGTCTTACAAACGCCTCGTCATACAAACTTTTCGAGATACAAACCCGGGGTTTAAGATTTTTTTTGCCTCTTCTTACAAACTATTTTCACCTTACAAACCTACCGCCGCCGCTGGGATGCCCCACTTCCGGACTTCCGTTGCCAGCGGAGCACCCGTTTTTGCACTGCTGGGATTCTCATGAGGCTCCCCTCCATGGGAAACCCCACCTCTGGACTTCCATGTTTTTGTGATGCTGCAGAGGAATCCCAGCAGGGGAGTCCCAGCAGCACAAAAACTGGTGCTTCGCTGGCAACGGAAGTGCGGTGGTGGGATTTCCCAGCGAGGGGAGACTCAGTGAAATCGCAACATTGCAAAAACACAGAGGTCCGGAGGTGGGGTTTCGAGGACTTTGGTGTTTTTGCGATGCTGCGATTTCATTGATGCTCCCTTCGCTGGGAAACCCCACCTCCGGACCTCTGTTGCCAGCGAAGCGCTTGTTTTTGCGATGCTGGGATTCCCCTGCTGGGATTCCCCTGCAGCATCACAAAAACACAGAAGTCTGGAGGTGGGGTTTCCCATGGAGGGGAGCCTCAGGGGAATCCTAGCAGCGCAAAAACGGGCGCTTCGGCTGGCAAAAGGCATGAATTTTGGGCTTGCATGCATTAATCGGTTTCCATTGATTCCTATGGGAAATATTGTTTCGTCTTACAAACTTTTCACCTTAAGAACCTCGTCCCGGAACCAATTAAGTTTGTAAGACAAGGTATCACTGTACTTGCATTTTTATGCTTTCAAACTGCCAGGTGGCCAGTAGCTGGGGCAAGTAACAGGAGCTCATCCCACTGCACAGGGCTTGGCTCTGTAACCTGCTCTCCACGCTCAGCATCTGTAACTGCTGCGCCATTGAAATACACCCCCTCACATCCATACACATATATGTGTATGTTACCATTAATATGTGAAATCACATACATTGCCTAGGAAATCTATGGAATGGAAACAATGGGACATCTAAGTATGAAACACTTAATATGCCACATTTCCTAGGCCAGTGATGGTGAACCTATGGCACGGGTGCCAGAGGTGGCATGCAGAGCCATATCTGCTGGCACGCAAGCTGTTGCCCTAGGTCAGCTCCAGCATGCATGTGTTGCCGGCCAGCTGATTTTTGGCTCGTAGAGAGGCTCTGGGAGGGTATTTTTGGCTTCCAGAGAGCCTCCACGGGGATGGAGGGCGATTTTACCCTCCCCCAGCTCCAGGGAAGATTTTGGAGCCTGGGGAGGGCGAAACACGAGCCTACTGGGCCCACCAGAAGTTCGGAATCAGGCAGTTTCCAGCCTCCGGAGGGTCTCCGGAGGGCAAGGGAAGCTGTTTTCGCCCTCCCCAGGCATTGAATTACAGGTGTGGGCATTCACGCATGCACGATAACACGCGTGCACGCTCTTTCAGCACCCGAGGAAAAAAAATGTTCGCCATCACTGACCTAGGCATTCTATTCAATGCCAAAAGGCAAACAGGCATAGCGTAAAATGCTTCCACTATACTTGTTACAACAAGGAGGCCAATATTGATATTTTTCAGTTGCTTTCTTCAGTAATGAAAGTTATTTTGCATTCATTCTTTGATTTTGATATATTTTTTCAATCAAGGGTTAATCATAAACCTTTTCATTATTTTCCTTTCATACTTTGCCTAAATACTGTAGTTCTTGTCATTCTGCATAATGCTTAGGTATTATATTCAATGCTTAGAGAAAGTACTGTACATAGTATATTAAAATAACATATTGTAGACATTTCATACTTTGGTATTCTATAGATTTCCTAGGTATGTTATACAATGCCAGCTTTTCATTGCTGGAAAAATATGTATATATGTACGTATGCATTTATGTACATATATCCAAAAGCAATGAAATATACCCAACATTATAACTGAAATAAAAACAATATGATATTTTACAAATATTTTTAAATGGTCCTTAAAATAGAATAAAACAGTTAGCAAAAAGGTTTTGTACAATCCTCTAAAACAGTTTTTCCCAACCTGATGTTCTCTAAATATTATGGACAATGCATATCTTAATCCTGGCTACCCAAAATGCTTAGTAGTATCTAAGGAGACTTGCAATGCAAATTTCTGACCACAACTACATTGATTGTCCTAGAGAAATCCATCTCTAGAAACACTCTAGTTTTTCTCATAAAAATTCAAAAATAACTTCAGAAAGAGTGCCACCTGCCGATCCTTAAAAAAAACACTTCTTGCCATAAATATTTCAATAGATGTTTTATGCTAATCTTAAAATTTTACTATCAAATAATGAGAAAACATTACTTGCCTCTTGTTCAATTTATTTTGTAACATATATTGCCTCATCTGAACAAAATCAATCTTCAGGTAGTAAATACAATCTCCAACACTTTTGCTTTCACAATCTGTTCATATTAATAGCCACACGCAAACCTGATTTTCTACTTACCAAGAAATAAAACAATTAATATAAGTATAATAGTAAGGAATGTCTTGTTCCAATAGCTTGCGATTCTATTCCACACAGAGATCATAAAAATCTTATTCCATCTATAAAAGAAGCAAATTTCAAAGAAATCAACGTATGAACGCTCCATTAAGTAGTAAGCATCCTAAGCATATGCACAAAACTACCAAAGGAGAAACAGAATTTTATGAGGTGTGGAATAATTGGTTAGAACAGAGTAAATAACTGTATGAAACATATGACATAGTACTATTAAAAATGTTTATTGATATGTAAATTTGAAAAAAAAAAGCCAGCTGGGGAAATATTTGGGTTAAATCAGATTTAGTTCTGTAAAATTTATAAAGCAGACACCTGCATTTTGACCTACTCTGTTTAAAAACCAGCAGAAACTACCACAAATAAATTGTTCAGATAGTCCTCAATGTATGACAATTGAGCCCAAAATTTCTGTTGCTGAGAGATAGCTGTTAAATCAACTTCGCCCCATTTTGCGACCTTCCTTGCCACAGTTGTTAAGTGAATCACTGCAGTTGCTAAGTTTGTAACACAGTTGTAAAGTGAATACCCTCATTGGCTTTGCTTGTCAGAAGCTCGCAAAAGGGGATCATGATCCTGGGACACTGTGTCATATTAAAATCAGTTGTCAAGCATCTGAATTATGATCACATGATTATCGGTATGTTGCAAAAGTCGTAAGTGTGAAAACAGTCATAAGTCACCTTTCCTGTAACTTAGTCATTAAATTGTTACTATTGCAACGTCAAACTTTCATTAAGTGAACTATTGTAAGTGGAGGACTCCTTGTAGCGCTCACAACAGGTGTTAAAATGTAGAGAGTTTAAGTGAGAACATTTCTATTTTCATAAGTTATATAGGTCATAGCTCCAGTATCAATGGGGTATCTAAATAACCATAAAACATAGTAACTGGTTTATGCCAAAGCCGACTTTGCAGAGATGTAAAAACTACAAAAGATGCAAGGGACAAACAGCTGATAACTTATTTGTTGGGCGAGGGGAAGTTCTTTTAGAAGAAGAATTCGCTGGCTGGGGAATTCTGGGAGTTGAAGTCCAAATATCTTCAAGTTGCCAAGGTTGGGAAACCCTGGTGTAGTGTATGTAGGTTAGCCAGAGCAAAATTCAGCTGAAAACCAATGGTGACCATTAATTCGAAAAACCAATTCATGTAATCATTTTTCAATTGATTTTGCCCCTAAAATACATTTGGATACTTCTGTCTATTGTATTGCAAATGGAACCAAGATTGCAGGTGGCCCATTTACCAAATACAAATCATACACTGATTGGTGTCCTGAAATTTATTAAAAATAGATATGAAGGAAACACAACATTCAAAAAAGTACATTCATTATTTATGTAGGGGCCAGTACAAGTAGGCCTTGACTTACAACCTCAGTTGAACAAATGGTTATAAGTCGAGGACTATCGACAAATTCATCAAGCTTTGTTATTTTAAAAACATTTGAAAATTTTAAACATTTTTAAAATAGGAAGTACAAGAGACAAAAAAAATGTACATTATTTGTGTAGCAGCGCCACTGCAAGAAGTCTTTGACTTATAAACATCTGCTTTTGACAATTGAAACATCCCCATGGTTATGTGACCAAAACCTGGCTGCTTGGCAACTGACTTGTATTTATCACTGTTGCTGTATCCAGGGGTCATTTTGAGACTTTGAATAGCAAAGTCAACGGAGAAGCCAGATTCACTTAACAACCCTGTTACCTCAACTTACAAACAGTTCATTTAATGACTGTTTGAAGCTATAAAATCAAAATTCAGATGTTTGGTAATCGGTTCATATTTATGACATAGTGTCCTGGGGTCATAGGTTCACATTTTCTGACCTTCTGATTAGCAAAGTCAATGGGGGAAGCTAGCTTCACTTAACAACAGGGTTCACTTAAAAAATGGGGCAAGAAAGGTGGTAAAACTGGGCAAAATTCAAACAAACGTCTCGCTTAGCGACAGAAACTTTGGACTCCTATCTCTCTCTCTCTCCATCCATCCATCCATCTACAGTATCTCTCTCTCTCTCTCTCTCTTCTATCCCTCCACCCATCTCTCTCTTTCTTTCTCTCTTTCTCTCTCTCTACTCCTATCTATCTATCTATCTATCTATCTATCTATCTATCTATCTATCTATCTATCTATCTATCTATCTATCTATCTATCTATCTATCTATCTGACAAGCCGTAAAACGGAGCCAAATTCACTTAACAACCGTTTCACAGCAATGGAAACTTTGGCCTCCACAGTGGTCATAGGTCGAGGACAATCTCTACCTGATATATGACAAACTATATTTCCTGATGGCTTTGGGGGAACCTCCAGGCTTCCCTCTAAGCTGAGCAGTGAGCAATTGCTCACTTAAAAATCATCATCAACTCAGAGTTTTCCAAACCTGCCCAGAAGCCGAGAGGGAAAGAGTGAGAGGGAAGGAGAGAGAGAGGAAGAGAGGAAGAGAGAGAAACAGATAGAAAAAAGAGAGGAAGGAAAAGAGAAAGAAAAAGAATGGGAGTAAGGAAGAGAGAAAGAAAATCAAAATCTAGTTTGAAACTAGCTCAACTATTTAAGTGGCATTTTGATATTGATAGAGTTGCCCTATTATGAGCTCACTGTTATAGACACACAGTACAGTATTTTATTTTGAAATTCTCTGAGGCAAAACAGGGTGGGTTTTTTATTTGTTTGTTTGTTTGTTTGTTTATTATTTCTGTGCCACCCACTCCTGAAGGGACTGCCGCTCAGACACTATACTTTTCCGCCCCCCCCCCCCAAAAATTAGAGGAAACACTGCCTGTTGGGCTTGCAAAAAAGCTACAAGTGGCCTCTTTGCTACAGCAAAGCCTTGCAGCCACGGAGAACAAACCATGATCAAACCACCATTTTAAAAGCTCCCCCCCGCAAATAAACCCACATCAATGGCCTCTCTCGTTTTAACCCTTCTGTCCCCAACAAAATTCTCCCCCCAAATAAAAACTACAAGGTTTTTATTTATCCCCCAATAAAAACGTGGGGTTTATTCCCACCACCAATAAAAACTGAATGGGGACTTTATTCACCCTTAAGAAAAACTATATGGAGGGGTTTATTTTCCCTGAATGAAAAACTGCATGAAGGCTTTATTCCCCCCCAAAAAAATAAAAACCAGGAAGGCTTTATTCCCCTCCAATAAAAACTGCATCAGGACTTTCATTTCCTTCTAAGAAAAAACTGTGTGAGCTTATTTTTCCCTGCATGAAGGCTTTATCCTCCTCCCAAATAAAAACCAGGAGGATTTTATTTCTTCCCCCTCAAATAAAAACTACACGAGGGCTTTATTCCCCCCCTAAGAAAAACTATATGAGAGGTTTATGTTCCCTGAATGAAAAACTGCCCCCGAAATAAAAACCAGGAGGGTTTTATCCGCTCCCCTAATAAAAACTGCATCAGGACTTCTATTTCCCCCTAAGAAAAAGTATATGAAGGGGTTACTTTCCCTGAATGAAAAAAACCCCTGCATGGGGGTTTATTTCCCCTTAAGAAAACGGCCTCTACGGAGAGGGGCGGCATACAAATCTAATAAATAATAATAAATAATTGTATGAGGGGTTTATTTCCCCTCGAATAAAAACGTCATGAGGAGTTTATCTTTCCACACAAACACACCCCACCCCCGAATAAAAACGGCATGAGGGTTTTATTTTCCCCAAAGAAAAAAAGTTCCCTCATAAAGAGCAGGCCGCCCGCCCAGCTCCGATTTACCTCACGGGCGAGACGAGCGGCAGGCAGAGCAGGAGCAACAAGGCGATTTCGCCGTAGAGAAAGGCGGCCACGACGCCCCACTGGAAGGTCATGGCGCCTCTGAGGGGGATCCTCCGCCGCCTATGGAGGGAAGCCCCGTTAGCTCCGTCTCAACCGAGGACCGAAGGAAAAAGAATCCCCTCAGGCCGGTGAACAGCCCCCAACCCAACGATGCGGATGGCCTCGGAGGAGCCGCCGCCGGTCGCTCGGCGACTAGCCGCGCTTTTCCCGCCCCATCCCGGGCCAGGGAAGCGTCACCCGGGACGCCTCTTCCGCGCCGCGGCCCAAGCTTTCCTGTCAGGCGGCCCGAGCAAAGTCCCTACACACGTTCGAACCGTTGTTAGTCCCTACACACGTTCGAGGCGGGAAATCCGCGGCCTCCTTCGATTCCTCAGGCCGAGAAACCACCGTCCAGTCTTCCAGCCGCCCCCCCCTCCCTCAGGGATTAATATTATTTTTTTTCACATTTACATTTTTAAAAAATTTTCCTAATCAATTAGGAAATTCTAGGTGGTTTGCATACAAAGGAATAAATAGGGCATTGTCCGAATAAACAACACACGGTTTTTGCAGTCCTCTAGTAAAAATAAACATATTCCAATTATCAATAACTATTCGATTTAAAGTTATTTATAAAACTTATTGCTATCCAAAGCACGATTGTTTTAAACTGATTTTATCTGAGGGGTCCTTGGTGTTCTCTGAGCTTGTTTTCTTGCAAAAGTTTCATTACCCAAATTAGGTAACACCGAAGTCACTAAATTATTCTTATGACCAATTTTCAGTCAGTCTGTCTGTTGTCTATCTATCTATCTATCTATCTATCTATCTATCTATCTATCTATCTATCTATCTATCTATCTATCTATCTATCTATCTATCTATCCAGCCATCTATCTCTATGTATCTATGTATGTTTGTATCTATCTATCTATCTATCTATCTATCTATCTATCTATCTATCTATCTATCTATCTATCTATCTATCTATCTATCTACCCATCCATCCATCCATACCTACCCCTCCCTCCCTCCCTCCCTCCCTCCATCCATCCATCAAGATTTATAGGCTACCCTTCTCATTATTTATAACTTCTCTCTAGTTTTCCATCCATTTCCCCTGGTATTTTTTTTCTACAATACTTACTTTATTTCCCTTAGCGGACTGAGATCGCATATACAGTAGTCCAATTGGCAAAGATGAGGACTAGTAGATTGAAATCTGAGCTGCGGAATGTAGGGCAGCAACAACAAACAGCAGACTTGTTTCCAAACTAGTAATCCTGGATTGGTGCAATTAAAACTAAACTATTAAATGGTGCACCTTTATTAATGATATCTCTCCATCCACAAGCTTTATTCCACCTGATGTTCCATACACACTAGTTGCAATGACTCCACCCAGAAGCACATATAGAAAACTTAAGACCCATCCTTTAATTATATATACAGCTTACGACCATAATTGAGCTCCAAATTTCTGTTGCTAAACAAGACAGCTAAGTGAGTTTTTGCCCCATTTTACAACTTTTCTTGCCAGAGTTGTTAAGTGAACCACTGCAGTGTTTAAGTTAGTCCCATGATTGTTAAAGGAAATTGGCTTTGCTCACAGAAGCTTGCAAAACGTGATGCCATAACCCGAGGTCAGTGAAACTTTCATAAATACATGCCAGTTGCCAAGCATCTGAATTTTGATCATGTGACGATGGAGCTGCTGCAATGGTGGTAAGCAGTAGTGGGTTTCTGCCGGTATGGCTAATTGTGCTCAGCTCCGAGGATCTGGCACACGAGTGCAGGTTTGGGCCCAATTTTGCTTCCTGCACCTTTGCAGGTAGCAAAAGCTCACAGCGGGATGCTCATGCACGCGTTTCGGTGAGTTTTTTTGCTTCCACGCATGCTTCCGTGCAAAAAATCTCACCAAAACATGCACACACATGTGTCCTCATGCGAGATTTTGCTACCTGCACAGGTGCAGAAAGCAAAATTGCGCCCGAACCCATGCTCGCACGCCAGAACCACAGAGCTGCATGCAATTAGCTGTACTGGCAGTGTTAGTACAAGGTACATGGTTGTTAGGGTTTGCCATTGTAAACTACCTATTGTAGTCTCTTGTACTATCACTTTAAATATTTTGGGCTGGTTCGCCATAAGAGGGCGCCAGTACTCCTTTCCTCAATGATGCTTTATTGCTCATTCACTTTTGCTTTGCCTTGAGGGGGGAGTGTACTTGCTTAGTGCTTGTGTTTGCTTAGTGCTTGTTATGGATTGTTTCTATTTTGTATATATGAAAATAGTACTTATTCAGCATAACTAAGTCTGTGTTTTTTTCTTTGGCTTTACCACACATCCACATTCTCTTAAAATTCTCTGCTCAGTGTATGTCAAAGGTCTCATAGCCTAGCTATACCGAGACATACCAACAGGCGGGAACTGACTACTGGTGGTATGCGTGATAAACAGCCATAAATCACATTTTTTCAGTGACGTAACCTCAAATGGCACTAAACAAATGGTTGTGAGTCTAGGACTACCAGTACCTGTACAACAGGCTTGTTCCAAGATTAAGAGGTGTGGTGTATATGCGAACCAATTTTGAATGTATGTAGGTTGATAAATACAATCTCATGCATGTTTGTTTAATAACAAGTCTCCTGAACTCAACGTCTGACTTTTGCAAGTACAGTATTTATTTATTTACTTATTAGATTTGTATGCCGCCCCTCTCCGCAGACTTGGGGCGGCTCACAACAACAATAGGGATAAAAGTCCAGAATAAAGCCTACAGGATACTCTTCGACCTGATGTTTCTTTAGAAAATTACTACATTTCTTTAGAAATCTACTATATCCACTATATAGCATGATAAATAAAATAAATAAAGCCCTACATGGCATCGGACCAGATTACCTATGGGACCACTTTCTGCCGCATGAGTCCCACCGATCGGTCAGGTCCCACAGAGTCGGCCTTCTCCTGGTCCCATCAACTAGACAATGTTGCTTGGCGGGACCTAGGGGAAGGGCCTTCTTTGTGGGGGGGCCGGCCCTCTGGAACCAGCCTCCTTGCCTTCCACAAGAGTCTGAAGACTCATTTATGCCGCCAAGCTTGGGTCTATTAACTGCTTGGCCCCTGGCCGATGGATGAAAAGGATGCTTGTTTTTTAAATGGGAGTGACTGATTTTTAAATGTACTTGGGTTTAGACCAATTAGTTTTAAATCTAATTAGATTTCAGAAGTTTTTATTGTCTTTTTATGTTATAAGCTGGCCCGAGTCCTCGGAGAGGGGCGGCATATAAATCCAATAAATCAATAAATAAAATGATTATCCGTCATCCAGGTCATGGTTGGGCCAAAGGTGCTTTATCAAGAGGCAACTTTAGTGATTAACAGTTATGGTGAGAAAGATTCTTAAATGGGACAAAAGTCATGTCACTGCCGTCTTGTTTAGCAACATAAATTTTGGCCATACGTCAAGGACTACCTTTATATGGAATTGCAATCAGCATTAGTTGGGGGAAAGATCAAAAGCAACATGAGAAAATATTATTTTACTGAAAGAGTAGTAGATGCTTGGAACAAACTTCCAGCAGACGTGGTAGATAAATCCACAGTAACTGAATTTAAACATGCCTGGGATAAACATATATCCATCCTAAGATAAAATACAGGAAATAGTATAAGGGCAGACTAGATGGACCATGAGGTCTTTTTCTGCCGTCAGACTTCTATGTTTCTATGTTTCTATTACAAGCCATGTCTACAGCTGCCCTCGGTCCAAACAAACCAATTTGAGGTTAAGATTCCCAGTTTGCATCTATCAAAAGATTATTGGTGATGGAGGCTGAATAAACCTATGGACGGGTTGCTGCTTTTATTCATAATTTGCAGATAAGAAAATGCTAACATCGTATAAATCCTTGAGTAGAAAAAAACAATCGTAGACGTCCACAATTTAAAATAAAATTTGGTCTTCTCCTGATGAAATATATCTATCGAATGCCGTAATTATCTCTGAGGTAGTCCAAAACAGCAGATGTACTTGATAAAACATTAAAAATCTTCTTTTCTTGCTTCGAAGTCACCCTCTCCAGCATGTACATTAAATGATGATGGAAGCAGGTGAAAGGGGTACCCTGCTCCAGGGCTATGTTCACCCAATCCTGGACACAATGCAGAGGTGTGTCTTCATATCCTGCAAATAAAGCTGGATTGGCTAAAAGGCCCCTGGCAACCATGACACCTACAATAAGAAAATAAATATATTTTTCAGAAAACCACAAAGACGTATTATTTATCTGGTTGATTGATTGATTGATTGATTGATTAGATTTGTATGCTGCCCCTCTCCGCAGACTCGGGGCGGCTCACAACAATAATAAAAAACAATATCACAAATTTAATATTAAAAATTCTCTAAAACCCCCTTATTTAAAAAACAAGACACACACACAAACATACCATGCATAAATTATATAGGCCTGGGGGAGAATTAATGAATTAATGACTAAACTAAACTAAACTAAAAAGTAAACTAAACTAAACTAAACTAAAAATAAATTTTAAGACGGGTGGACTCCAATTCCCGGAGTAGCCTAGCTTGCTGGAAACAAACCCAGGAGAGGAAAAAACCCAGGTGGTTATTCTCACCATCAGCTCCTGTTCTCTGATGAATGGCCTCCACATCTTTCAGGAATTTCACGTCGCCGTTAGCTACCACCGGTATGGAGACGCTGTCTTTAATAGTCTTAATGGCATCGTAATGCACCGGCTGGTGTCTTTCTTCTATGCTTCTCCCGTGTACACTGACCCAGGACACGCCAGCTGATTCCGCTTTTTGGCAGAGGTCTACGGTTCTCTTTAAATCTTCATGGATCCTTCCGTTCCATGCAAGGGAGAAAAAAAATGGCAGGTGAAAATATTTTCTCAGGGTGAAACTATAGTGGAGAATTAAGAACAGGGAAGAAATGTGAGTGTGAAGAAACATATAGATACAGTGCTACCTCTACTTAAGAACGCCTCTACTTAAGAACTTTTCTAGATAAGAACCGGGGGTTCAAAAATTTTTTTGCCTCTTCTTAAGAACCATTTTCTACTTAAGAACCTGAGCCCAGAAAAATTTCCCAGGAACTTTGAGAGGGGCACAAAGGCCCGGCCAGTTTCCTGCCATTCCCCCTTTAATCCTGGCCATCTTGGGCTTTTCTGGGCTGCCAGAGGAGCCTTTCAGTGGCGCTTAAGGAGGCTTTGGCAGCCCAGAGTGAACGGAGCGTTTTCCTTTCTCTGGGCACTTGGAGAGGGAATAAACCTCTGCCAGTGCCCAGAGAAAAGAAACCCTCCCTTCGCTCTGGGCAGCGACTGTCCTCCTCCTCTTCTTCCTCCTCCTCCTCCTCCCACCCAAATTCCGAGCTTTTATTTCTTTCCTAATGGGTTTGCACACATTATTTACTTTTACATTGATTCCTATGGGGGGAAAATTGCTTTTACTTACAAACTTTTCTACTTAAGAACCTGATCACGGAACAAATTAAGTTCTTAAGTAGAGGCACCACTGTATATATATGTACAGGTAGTTCTATGCCATTGCCAGGAATTCAATTGACTGACTCAAGGTTGACTCAGCCTTCCATCCTTCTGCGGTCGGTAAAATGAGGACCCAGATGGCTTGGGGGCAATAAACTGACATTTGTAAAATGCTTAGAGAGGGCTGTAAAGCAGTCTAAGTGCTATTGCTATTGTGCCATGATTCCTGAATACCATATTTTTCGGAGTATAAGATGCACCTTTTTACTCCCTAAAAGAGGCTGAAAATTTAGGTGGGTTTTATACTCACCAGTTTTTTCCCAGCCCTAACTAGCTGCTAACGATCTTCCCAGCTTTTACCTTGCAGGCTCTTTCATCGTTTCTCTCTGAGAAGAATATTGTCCAAGCCCTAAGTCTTTACAGGGTTTTTTTCATTGCTCTACTTGCTCGAATAAGTTTCTTTCCAGCCCTAACCAGGTGCTAGCGATGTTCCCAGCTCTTAGCGGCTTGCAAGCTCTTTCATTGTTACTCTCTGCAAAGAATATTTTCCAAGCCCTAAGTCTTTGCAGGGTTTTTTTCATTGCTGTACTTGCTCTGAATAAGTTTCTTTCCAGCCCTAACCAGGTGCTAGCGATGTTCCCAGCTCTTAGCGGCTTGCAAGCTCTTTCATTGTTACTCTCTGCAAAGAATATTTTCCAAGCCCTAAGTCTTTGCAGGGTTTTTTTCATTGCTGTACTTGCTCTGAATAAGTTTCTTTCCAGCCCTAACCAGGTGCTAATGATGTTCCCAGCTCTTAGGAGCTTGCAAGCTCTTTCATTGTTACTCTCTCCGAATAAGTTTTTTTTTAAAGCCTTAACCAGGGGATAAAATAATGTACTGAAGCTGACCAGACTAAGGATGCTAGCCAGATGAATATCTGGTAAGCAGATTGTTTTCCCTATTTTCCTCCCCCAAAACTAAGGTGCATCTTATACTCCGGTGCGTCTTATACCCCAAAAATGCGGTAATCATATGGTTACGAATTAAAAGACAGCTTCTTAAACTGATAATTTGCAATATCTTCTTATGCAGGCAATAAATAAAATACATTTTTTCTGCTGCCCACCACATCAATAAGGCAATTCACATATCTCTATATCTATGTCTATATCTATAAAGGACTTACCGTATCTTAATAGATACCGAAAATGTGGGTTTTTCCACTTGATTCCTTACTGACCTCACCATCTCTTGTATCAGTTGTGGATTGTTGATCAAGCAAGCACCATAGCCTTCTGCAATGGCCCACCTGGAAGAAAACAATGGAGGACGCCCTTTAAATACCTTTTGTCGCTAGGGAGCACCAATATTTAAATCATTATCATTTCTTCAAGCTTTTGTGGTCCATAGACTACAGGCTGAAAACCACTGGCCTACCACATTCTCATCAGCTCAAGGTTGACTCAGCCTTCTATCCTTCTCAGGTTGATAAAATGAGGGCCCAGATTGTTGTGGGCAAGAGGCTGACTCTATAAACTGCTTAGAGAGGGCTGTAAAGCTCTATGAAGCGGTATACAGTGTTCCCTCGATTTTCGCGGGTTCGAACTTCGCGAATAGCCTATACCACAGGTGTTCAAAAAATATTAATCAAAAAATACTTCACAGGGTTTTTTTTCTATACCACAGTTTTCCCCCGCCCGATGATGTCATACTTCATCACCAAACTAATAATTTTGGCAAATAAATAACCAAAAAATATATAATTATTGTTAATAAATAATTATGTTTATAAATATCAGGATCACTAAGTGTCTTATTCAATGGTGAGTACCAGTAATAATGGTGACTAAATGGTTGTTAAGGGAATGGGAAATGATATTTAGGGGTTTAAAGTGTTAAGGGATGGCTTGTTCATACTGTCCATAGCCAAAAATGGTGTATTTACTTCCGCATCTCTACTTCGCGGAAATTCGACTTTTGCGGGCGGTCTCGGAACGCATTCCCCGCGAAAATCGAGGGAACACTGTATAAGTCTAAGCACTGTTGCTATTTATATTTAGTTGTATGTTCTGTTACTTTAAACTTGTTGGGAAGGTTTTCCTTGAAAAATAGAGAGAGAGAGAAACAGAGAAAAAGAAGAAGAGATCCAGTGGTACCTCTACCTAAGAACGTCTCTACTTACGAACTTTTCTAGATAAGAACCGGGTATTCAAGATATTTTTGCCTCTTCTCAAGAACCATTTTCCACTTACAAACCTGAGCCTCTGAAACTAACCGGAAAAGGCAGGGAGAAGCCTCTGTGGGGCCTCTCTAGGAATCTCCTGGGAGGAAACAGGGCCTCCACTCTCCCTGTGGTTTCCCCAATCACACGCATTATTTGCTTTTACATAGATTCCTATGGGAAAAATTGCTTCTTCTTACAAACTTTTCTACTTAACAACCTGGTCACGGAACGAATTAAGTTCGTAAGTAGAGGTACCACTGTACTTGTTTCCATATTTTGTCTCCGGTCACTTGCCTTTGTGGACAGCCACAGTTTAAATCCACGCCATCTGCAAATGGACTAACAAGGCCAGCTGCCTCTGCTAAAACCTGTGCTTCTTTAGCAGCGAACTGGACAATCAAAGGATGGTCACCTGTAGAAAATGAATTGTAATAAATAAATAAAAAACAATAACAATCACTGTTATTTAGGAAAGAAGGTGCATTCTAGAAACATCAATGAGAACCATTTTGGTGCGTTGGCTACCACTGAATTCCAGCTAAGGGAGAACCTAGCTAGGTTTCTAAAAGGTATTTTGAGGGTAAATACCTGAGTATTTTTTTAAAAAATTAAAAGCTCCAGATTAGTGAGAGAATGTATACACAACTCACCTTGGTTTGTTGTAAATTCACTATGCCTGGCTTTCAAAGATCTGACAAAATCAGCCGCAATGATCATTGGTGTGTAGCACAAATCGCAATTGTATTTTCTGACTAAAGTCCTGAAGGCCAATCTACAAATATAAAAACATTCGAGATAAGGACATGATTTACTTATTACTTTGATTCAAGACTATGCTGAACCTATTCCAGCTGCTAATGAGGATTAATTAACAGATGAGGGTTTTTGGTAAGGAAAGATTGTGTTTAGATTTGTGTGTGTGTATGTGTCTCCACTACTGTTGTGAGTATTCCCTGTCAGCCTCAGGAAGTGTCAGACTCGGAGGAAGAGGAGACAGAAGCTTTAATGTACCCTGATTTAAGAGGGCTGTCGGAGGGCAGTGGGGACGAGGATGTAGGAGTTAGATGTTAGCATGGAAAGCTGTTCATCTTCAGATGGGGGGGGGGTAGCTGACAGCCCCTGGGTGAACCAGAAATTTAGGAGATTCGCAAAAATAAGGGAGGCGATATGTGGGGAAAAGTTTTGAATCTGCAAGTTAGAATTGGGTAAATTAACCAATGCGTCATTTCCTGAAATATATCGGAAACGGAGCCAATTTCGTTCAAACTGCGTATTGAAATATGGTGTGAGTTCCTCGCTTCCGAGAAGTAAGCTTTTGATATAACATGATAAACTGTGCTAATTTACATTTGAAATGTCTTTGAGAAAAGCAGAGATCAAAGAGACTCTCCTCTGCTGATTAGAAAGAATTATAGCTTTGCAAACTCAGTTTGTTAGCTTGAAATGTGACTTCGCATTGTAACCGTTGCAATGTAAAGAGAAATAAAGATTTATTACTTTGAAAATCAACGCCTTGAGAAGAGATTTTTGGAGTTGCCTCAGCCACACCAGAACAATTACTAAGCCATTTATTAGCAGTGCTTTATTCATTAAATTAAGTTCTTCTGATCTGTGTGTTTGTTGCATTCGTAACTGGGGCAGAACAAGTAACTTTGAATGGTCATTAAGATTTGTACTACCTGTTGCGAGCCGCTCCAAGTCTTCGGAGAGGGGCGGCATACAAATCTAATAAATAATAGTAATAATAATAATAATAATAATAATAATAATAATAATAATACTGTTGTAACATTTTTGAAGTTGGCAACAAGTGAAGAAAAACACTGGCTTCAGTGTTCATATGGGTGGGTTTGCTTAAAGATTGACTGTGCAAACTGGTTAAAAGCCCAGAGCCATTCATACTAAACTAGAGGTATTTCTTTTATTGAAAACTTCAATCCTACAGGATGATATGGTAGGTATGCCCATGTTACACCAACACTCTGCAGTCTGCATTGGTTGCCAATTGGTTTCCGGTCACAATTCAAAGTGTTGGTTATGACCTATAAAGCCCTTCATGACATCGGACCAGAATATCCGCGAGACCACCTTCTGCCGCGCGAATCCCAGCAGCCGGTTAGGTCCCACAGAGTTGGCCTTCTCTGGGTCCCGTCGACTAAACAATGTCGGTTGGCGGGACCCAGGGGAAGAGCCTTCTATGTGGCAGCCCCAACCCTCTGGAACCAGCTCCCCCCAGAGATCAGGACTGCCCCCATCCTCTGTTGTAGTTAGCTCTGGCCCAGCTCCTGCCCCAAGGACTGTGGATGTGGGGGAGACATCCACATGCTGCAGGCCTGTTTTGCCCACGGTGGAATCTGCTGATGAAGGCTCTTCTGACCAAGAAGACATGAGTGACAGGGAGGAGGAGAGTGTGGCAGACAGCTTAGGAGATCAATTATCTAGCTCCTCCCTGGATTCAGAACAAGAGTTAATGATACAGCCACGCATGCGGAGAGCGATGCATAGGCAACAACTGAGAGATTATTATCAAAGAAAATGAGGCCACCTGTGGTTGGGTGGGGCTGTGGTCATTAGTGAGGCTGCTATAAATAGCAGCCTGTGGGTTTGGCCATTGTGGAGGATTATCTGCTCGTTGTGTTTCGTGCCTGCTTTACTAACTTTGACTTTTTGTGTGCTGATTTCCCCCCGCTTGGAACCTAAACCAGAGCAAAGTGTGTTTCACTTTGTGAAAGAAGGACTGTGAATTGCCTCACAGCTGCAAGCTAAGTAGCACAGAACTGATAAGGGACTTGTACAAATTACCAGTTTGTTTGGAGACGAGTGCTCTTGGCTATACCAAAAGAGGGCTTAGTTTAAGTGACTTTTCACTATAAAGAACATTGTTTTGAATTTTCAAACGTGTGTGTGTCTGAAATTTGTACCTGTGAATTTTTGAGAGGATTCTACCAGAGAGCCCGACATAACACCCTCCTTGCCTTTCGTAAAACATACAAATCAAATAAATAAATAAATAAAGATATTCTTGATAAAATGGAAGAAAAAAGAGTCATTATTGGGTGAAAGCAAGCATGAGGCTAATAGATTAGGCAGAAATATTTGAGCACAACTTGAAAACAGCACTTACTTTGAATACCTAACCATGGGAGCACAGATTTTCACGACGGCCTTTGAATGAAACAAATCAACTGGATTTTTTAATGGAGACCGTCCCATTCGCCCGTAGAGATCGGAGTCAGCAATGTCATCAGGCCACATCTACGAAACAAAATTTCAAGAGGAGGATGTAATAACCATTCCCCTGATTTCCATCGCCGTCTCCTGAATTATGAAACCAAACGCTCACAATCTCGAGGTTAATTTTGACGGCTGCAGACTCAGCTACCTAGGAGGCTGTAATGGGCTGCTGCCACCACTAGGGGGCGGGGACGATGCAGTGGAGGTAATAAGTTTATGCACTATTTATTGAATACTTAATAGTTTTTTTATTGTCCTTCTTTCTCTAATATCTTAGTATAATCCTTAATTACTTTTAAAGTAGGAAATAATTAAATTGTTTTTACCTATAAATGCTTTAATCCTTTTAATCATTATCTAGAACTGAACTTTTATAGCAGTTATAGAAAATTGAGCTACTTGCCTAATCTGTTATCCTACTGAACCTTGTGGGTTCAGTACAAACCTTAAAATGTGACTGTGTTCCTCAACCAATAATGCTGTTTATCACCTGTCCTTTTTGTGGCTATTCAAATAATGGGACTTAATCCACTGAAAAGAGTCCAAGCACCTATTTGAAAACTTATTTTGGTCGGTAAGCCACTCCCACCCAGTCACATGACTTTTAAACCCCCGTCACATGATTGTCAAGCCACTCCCAACCTGGTCACATGGCTGGCAAGGCACCCCCTACCTGGTCACATGACCATCAAGCCACACCCACAAAAGAAGCCACATTATTTTAATAGCCATAAAAAGGACAAATGCTAGGCAGCCTTATTTGTCGAGGAGCACAGTAACATTTTAAGGTTTTGTACTGAACCCACAAGGTTCTGTATGATAACAGATTAGGCAAGTAGCTCAATTTTCTTGAATTTGTATAAAAGCTTGGTTCTAGATCATGATTGTATGACTGTATAACTGTAACTTGTTGCTTGTATCCTAAGATTTTTATTGTTTCTTCATTGCTTATTTGACCCCTATGACGATCATCAAGTATTGTGCCACATGATTCTTGACAAATGTATCTTTTTCTTTTATGTACGCTGAGAGCATCTGCACCAAGACAAATTCCTTCTGTGTCCAATCACACTTGGCCAATAAAATTCTATTCTATTATTAAAATGATTAAAGCGTTTACGGGTAAAAGTATTCAATTCAATTCAATTTATTAGATTTGTATGCCGCCCCTCTCCGAATACTCGGGGCGGCTCACAACAACAATAAAAACAGTATAACAATGGAACAAATCTATTAATAAAATTACACTATACTGCTCAAAAACATAAAATAAAGGGAACCCTCAAAGAACACATCCTAGATCTGAATGAATGAAATCTTCTCATTGAACACTTTGTTCTGTACAAAGTTGAATGTGCACAACAGCAGGTGAGATTGATTGTCAATCAGTGTTGCTTCCTAAGTGGACAGTTTGATTTCACTGAAGTTTGATATACTTGGAGTTATATTGGGTGGTTTAAGTGTTCCCTTTATTTTTTTGAGCCGTGTATTTAATTATTTCCCATTTTAAAAGCAATTAAGGATCATACTGAGGATCTAGAGAAAGAAGGAGAATAAAACCCCCTATTAAGTATTCAATAAATAGTGCATAAACTTATTACCTCCACTGCATCCCGCCCCATGGGGGCAGCAGCCCATAAACTGCCCCCCAAACCTCATCTTGGCATCTCTTACCTGAAGCCGAGGCTCAGCACTCCCGGAATACATGATCCCATTAAAACCTAATTTAGATCCCCCACCCCACTTCTATGGGCTTCCGCCTCTCTGTCGTGTTCTCCAAATGCGCAGGCGCGGAAGGGAACTCGGAATCGCCGTATCCGCCAGCGAGGCTGTTACACCTCTATCACTCTGCCGCAGCTCTCTCTCTCTCTCTCTCTCTCAATCCCGTTTCCCTTCAACCCGTCACTTCCGGCCACGCCCACCCCGTCGGCGCGAGCGGCTTCCGGTCCCAGAGTGCCCTGAGGCCGAATCATGGACCACAATGGTGAGCGGGGAAATTGAGGGGGAAGCGCCGTTTAAAACCCAGCCGGTCGCGCTCCGTCAGTCCCGGCCGGCTGGGTTCGGACTTCCGAGCGGGGATTGGCGCGGAGGCCTAGCCCGCTGAGGCGGGAAGAGAAGGCCCGAGGCCTAGTGCGGCCTACCTCGGCCTGGCTCCTGATAGGCCTTTTTTCCCCCATAGAAAGGGTTGCGTCGTCGTGCTGAGGGCCGCCTCCCGGGCAGCAGTCGGGCCCGTCCGTCGCGGCCTGCGCTCCATTTGGAGCTTCCCTTCCCCTCCCGGGCTCGGTTGGTCCGAGGCGGCGGGGGTGGGGTGGGGTGGGTGGGTGGGGGCTCTCCATCCTCTCTTCTTCTTCTTTTTGACAGGCCGGTTGGCGCCTTTCCACGTTTTCTCGAGCGCTTCTCCCACCTGACCACTGGGGTCTGGACTACAGTTCCCAGAATCCCCCATTCTGGCTAGGGAATCAAGAATGGAGCTGGAAAAGGGACCTTGGAGGTCCTCTAGTCCGACTCCTTGCTCAAGCCGGGGACCCTGTGCCATTTGAGAGAAGGGGCTCTCCAGTCTCTTCTTAAAAGTCAAGTGAAATTCAATCAATAGCAATAATTAATTTTTCAATAGCAATAATTAATTTTTAAAAAATTTATTGGATTTGTATCCTGCCCCTCTCTGTAGACTCGGACGGCTAACAACAATGATAAAAACAGCATGTAACAATCCAATACTGAAAGAACTAAAAAAAACCTTATTTATAAAACCAAACATACACGCAAACATACTATGCATAAATTGTAAAGGCCTGGGGGGAAAGGAGTATCTCAATTCCTCCATGCCTGACGGCATAGGTGGGTTTTAAGGAGCTTACGAAAGGCGAGGAGGGTGGGGGCAATTCTAATCTCTGGGGGGAGTTGGTTCCAGAGGGCTGGGGCCGCCACAGAGAAGGCTCTTCCCCTGGGTCCCGCCAAACGACATTGTTTAGTCGACGGGACTCGGAGAAGGCCCACTCTGTGGGACCTAACTGGTCGCTGGGATTCGTGCGGCAGAAGGCGGTCCCTGAGATAATCTGGTCCGGTGCCATGAAGGGCTTTATAGGTCATAACCAACACTTTGAATTGTGACCGGAAACTGATCGGCCCCTCCATTGAAATTCAATCAATCAATTGAAGTGGAAGAGATCTCTAGGTCCTCTAGTCCAACCCCTTGCTCAAGCAGGAGAGCTTGTACCTTTTGGGGCAAGGGGTTTTCCAGTCTATTCTTAAAAGTCCAGTAAAATTCAATCAATAACAGTAGCACTTAGACTTATATTGCTTTACAGCAATATAAGACTAAGCAATCTAAGTCACAGTGCTTTACAGCCTTCTCTAAGCTGTTTACAGAATCAGCCTATTGAAATTCAATCAATCAATCAGAATGGAGCTGGGAAAGGGACCTTGGAGATCCTCTAGTCCAACTCCTATGCTCAATTGGGAGAGCCTGTACCTTTTGAGGCAAGGGGCTGTCCAGTCTATCCTTAAAAGTCCAGTGAAATTCAATCAATAGCACTTATATACCGCTTCACAGTGCTTTACAGCCCTCTCTAAGCAGTTTACAGAATCAGCCTATTGAAATTCAATGGTTTGTTTGTTTTATTAATTAATTAATTAATTAATTAATTAATTAATTAATTATGCCGCCCTTCTCCTTAGACTCAGGGTGGCTTACAACATGTTAGCAATAGCACTTTTTAACAGAGCCAGCCTATTGCCCCCACAATCCAGGTCCTCATTTTACCCACCTCGGAAGGATGGAAGGCTGAGTCAACCTTGAGCTGGTGATGAGATTTGATCTGCTGATGTGCACATCTACAGTCAGCTTTAGTGGCCTGCAGTACTGCGCTCTAGCTGCTGCGCCACCTTGGCTCATTGATCTGAAGGGACCTTGGAGGTCCTCTAGTCCAACCCCTTTGCTCATGCAGGAGAGCCTGTACCTTTTGAGACAAGGGGCTCTCCAGTCTGTTCTTAAAAGTCCAGTGAAATTCAATCAATAGCAGTAGCACTTATATACTGCTTCACAGCCCTCTCTAAACAGTTTACAGAATTTCAGCCTATTGCCCCTCCATTGAAATTCAATCAATCAATTGAACTGGAAGGGACCTTGGAGGTCCTCTAGTCCAACCCCTTGCTCAAGCAGGGGACCCTGTGCCATTTGAGACAAGGGGCTGTCCAGTCTCTTCTTAAAAGCCTCCAGTGAAACTCAGTCAATTTTGTGACCTTTTTGCTACAGCCTCTGTGCAAAGCAAAAATCAGTTGGCCGGCACACACATGCATGTTGGAGCTGAGCTAGGGCAACGGCCCGTGTGCCAACTGTGGCACCCGTGCCATAGGTTCTCCATCACTGCCCTAGGACATTTATGTTGCCTGCAAAACTCGGACAACTGAGTTTATTTATGTATGTATGTATGAATGGATTGATTGATTGATTGATTTGATTTGATTTGTATGCCGCCCCTCTCCGTAGACTCGGGGCGGCTAACAACAATAATAAGACAATATAAACAAATCTAATATTTAAGTTTAAGTTAAATTAATAAACCCTAATTTGAGAAACCAATCATACATACAGACATACCAAGCATAAATTTTATAAGCCTAGGGGGAAGGGAATATCTCAATTCCCCCATGCCTGACGACAGAGGTGGGTTTTAAGGAGCTTACGAAAGGCAAGGAGGGTGGGGGCAACTCTGATCTCTGGGGGGGAGTTGGTTCCAGAGGGTCGGGGCCGCCACAGAGAAGGCTCTTCCCTTGGGTCCCGCCAGACGGCATTGTTTAGTCGACGGGACCCGGAGAAGGCCAACTCTGTGGGACCTAACTGGTCGCTGGCATTCGTGCGGCAGAAGGCGGTCCCGGAGATATTCTGGTCCGATGCCATGAAGGGCTTTATAGGTCATAACCAACACTTTGAATTGTGACCGGAAACCGATCGGCAACCAATGCAGACTGCAGATTGGTTTATGTGGGAATTGAAGACCTACGCTCAGAATTTGGGGCGAGAGAAAACCATTTCACCTTTTGCAAAGGCGGCTCTTTTGCCTACTCCGCAAATACAGATCCCCAAAGTAATTCAGGCAAAAACAAAAAAAAGTTTTTATGTAGGGAGGCTGAATATTTTTCACTACAGAAATAAGCGATAGGTTTGGTATCTCTGAGAAGTCAGAAAAGCAACAGCTGCATAAGGCTTTGGTTACATGCGGGATTTGAACAGTAGTAAACATTGATTCTAGATTATGTTGCTCTCTTTCCCAGCTGGGTTTGTATCTTTTTGCAAGTGTGTTCAAGGACATTCGGAATACACTTTCTATCATTTAATTGCTGGACAAAACAAGTTCTCCCATACCAAAAGGAATGGCCTTGGCTCAGAAGAAAAACATGCTTTATTTCCTAAACTTAGAAAAAAGGGCCTAGACCGCCATGCTAACATCATCATCTTAAAATTCAACACAGGATGGCATATTACTGTGTGAGAGAGAAACCTTTCACTCCTATACTTTATTTGGAAGGCTTATGAATAAGTTAACAAAACTCTCCACTAGCACTTCTTATAATGTCTGGCACACACACACAAAACCTTTTAAACACTGTGTTAGTGTTTTAATATTGTTTAGTTCGGAGTCCTTTTCCTCAAAGTTCTTGTTGTTGTTGTTATTATTATTATTATTTTTATTATTATTATTTATTAGATTTGTATGCCGCCCCTCTCCGTATACTCGGGGCGGCTCACAACAATAACAAAGACAATATAAGAACAAATCTAATAATTTAAAAACACTAAAAAACCCATTATTAAAAGCAAAAACATACACACAAACTTACCGTGTATAAACTGTATAGGCCGGGGGAGATGTCTCAGTTCCCCCATGCCTGACGGCAGAGATGGGTCTTAAGAACTTTACGAAAGGCAAGGAGGGTGAGGGCAGTTCTAATCTCCGGGGGGGAGCTGGTTCCAGAGGGTTGGGGCCGCCACAGAGAACGCTCTTCTCCTGGGGCCTGCCAAACGACATTGTTTAGTTGACGGGACCAGGAGAAGGCCAACTCTGTGGGACCTAACCGGTTGCTGGGATTCGTGCGGCAGAAGGCGGTCCCGGAGATATTCTGGTCCGATGCCATGAAGGGCTTTATAGGTCATAACCAACACTTTGAATTGTGACCGGAAATTGATCGGCAACCAATGCAGACTGCGGAGTGTTGATGTGAATTTAATTATTCCAATAAATGACTTTTAATAGTTTCCAGTTGAGATAGGCCTGTTAATTTATTACAGCAAAACCAATCAAGAATCTATGATATCTTAAAACTTAAAGCATTTTACAAGAGCATACAGTAATATATTTTGGGGATGTGGGGTTTAGTAGTGTTATTAGGCTACTCATTTCCCACTTGCTTCTGTTCTTTCTGTAGCACATTTTTTTTAAAAAAAACCTATGTCCATAGAATTTATTTTGGCCTATTCATAATATTTTTAAAAATGAAGCTTTTTCCCAATTCCGTTGCTAAACGTGAGGAGGAATAATACAAATGCTATCAACTGTCATCTAAATGGCGGTTGGGTGATTAATTGTGAGCATTCTACTCCACTGACCTAGAAGAGTATAAAACGGCCATCGCATCTTTTGCCAGTGAGAGTTTTATTTCCAACTGTTTTGAAGAAACTCTAGTGAAACAGCACACCAATTCAATTTGTTGGGCACAGCACGACCCAGAAGTCATGTGACCAATGTAAACATACGCTTGACAAGTCAGCTTTGAAATTGATAATACGAGAAGCCATTTGAACAGGGGCATGATCGCGTATAAGTATTCTGTCGGTGAGTTATTTGATTTACTACAGGGTTTAGATAGCTTAGATATTCTGATATGTTCTTAATGAAGGAAACTCATTTTTTTGGCAGTTTTAATATCATTCGAATAAGCACTGAGAATTTTTCCCTCTTTGCATTTCGTGTTCCAACTACATGTATGTATGTATGTATCTATCTATCTATCTATCTATCTATCTATCTATCTATCTATCTATCTATCTATCTATCTATCTATCCTAATCTATCTATCTATCTATCTATCTATCTATCTATCTATCTATCTATCTATCTATCTATCTATTTATTGGATTTGTATGCCGCCCCTCTCCGTAGACTCGGGGCGGCTAACAACAGTAATAAAAAACAGCATGTAAATCCAATACTAAAACAGCTAAAAAACCCTTCTTGTAAAACCAAACATTCATACAAAGAAACATACCATGCATAAATTGTAAAGGCCTAGGGGGAAAGAATCTCTCAGTTCCCCCATGCCTGACGGCAGAGGTGGGTTTTAAGGAGCTTACGAAAGGCGAGGAGGGTGGGGGCAATCCTAATCTCTGGGGGGAGTTGGCTCCAGAGGGCAGGGGCCGCCACAGAGAAGGCTCTTCCCCTGGGCCCCACCAAACGACATTGTTTTGTTGACGGGACCCGGAGAAGGCCCACTCTGTGGGACCTAACCGGTCGCTGGGATTCGTGCAGCAGAAGGTGGTCTCGTAAATACCCTGGTCCGGTGTCATGAAGGGCTTTATAGGTGATGACCAACACTTTGAATTGTGACCGGAAACTGATCGGCAACCAATGCAGACTGCGGAGTGTTGGTGTGACATGGGCATTATTGGGAAAGCCCACGATTGCTCACGCAGCTGCATTCTGCACGATCTGACATCTACATGACATCTATGTACCATTGATTAAAATTCCCTCCTTCTATCTTAACTTTGATCAGGAAGAGTTATATACCCTCTTACAAGCTGCTGCATTAAAGCAGATGCTAAATAGTTTTCTTTATCTAGTAACTTTTATACCGCAGTAGGAATTGCAATAGGGGCTGCTTCAAAGAGTATAATTTTTTTTTTAAATGTTAGAAATTTGAGGGTCCTTTAGGGTGTGAATCCCTAGATTTTGTGTTTTGGGGAGTGTAAGACACAACTCCCCCCCCCCCCAAAAGAGGTTGAAAATCTGGATGTGTCTTATACTCTGAATGTAGCTTTTTTTTGAAGCTTTGATCTTCCCAGTTCTTCCTGGCTTGCAGGATTTATTTTTTTATTGCTATTCTAAAGTCCACCCCCCCCCCCCCCCCCCCCAGTCCTAAGTCTTTTCAGGTCTGTTTTCATTGTTTACTTTCTCCGAAGAAGATTATTTTTTTTAGCCCTAACCAGGGGATAAAATAATATGCTGAAGCTGACCAGACTAAGGTTGCTAGCCAGGTGAATACCTGGTAGGTAGATTTCCCCCCCTTTCCCCCCCCCCCCCAAAGTAAGATGTGTCTTACACTCCCGTGCGTCTTATACTCTGAACAATATGGTATATTTTCCCATATATAGTGCTAATGTTGTTTTAGGGCTGGTTTTTTTTTTTATAGTTTGGGCTGTACCTCAGGGACCGCCTTCTGCTGCACGAATCCCAGCGACCAGTTAGGTCCCACAGAGTGGGTCTTCTCCGGGTCCTGTCAACCAAACAATGTCGCTTGGCGGGACCCAGGGGAAGAGCCTTCTCTGTGGCGGCCCTGGCCCTCTGGAACCAACTCCCCCCAGAGATTAGAATTGCCCCCACCCTCCTTTCCTTTCGTAAGCTACTTAAAACCCACCTCTGCCGCCAGGCATGGGGGAACTGAGATACACTTTCCCCCTAGGCCTTTAAAATTTTATGCATGGTATGTCTGTATGTATGATTGGTTTTTATATAATGGGGTTTTAACTGTTTTTAGTATTGTATTATTGTTATACAGTGTTCCCTCGATTTTCGCGGGGGTTACGTTCCAAGACCTCCCGCGAAAGTCGATTTTCCGCGAAGTAGCGGTGCTGAAGTAAAAACACCATCTGCGCATGCGCACCCTTTTTCCAAGGCCGCGCAAGGGCTTGAAGTTGGATGCGGGGAGCAACAAAAGTGCGGAGGCTGGCAAAGATTGTTTTTAATGTCGCCCACCCACCCAGCGCCTCCGGCCTCCTCGCCACTACCCCCCGCCCGCCCGATTCGCCCCTCTCACCGGCTTTCTTGGGGCACGAGTCCTCCTGCAGCAGCGCTGCCGGCTACGGCTTCTCGGCCTCCTCATTTGGCCGCCAGCTGCTCTGAGTGCTTTTTGCGATGGCAAAGCTGATTGGCCGAGATTTCTGCCAATCAGCAATGGCAGACGTAAGTTTGGTGATGACGTATGACGTCATCGGGCGGGGGAAAACCGTGGTATAGAAAAAAAACACCACGGACTATTTTTAAATTAATATTTTTTGAAAAACCGTGGTATAGCCGTTTCGCGAAATTTGAACCCGCGAAAATCGAGGGATCACTGTACACTGTTTTATTAGTGTTGTTAGCCGCCCGAGTCTGCGGAGAGGGGCGGCATACATATCCAATAAATAATAATAATAATAATAATAATAATAATAATAATAATAATAATAATAATAATTGATGCCAAAATGGACTTTATTCATAGATACAGTTGTAAGTTTCTCATTCTATATCTTGAACAGGAATAACTTTTTGTACATCCACCCTCACATTCTCTTTTGCTAGTGAAAGCAACAAATGGCCCTGTACCCGTGTATTTTATGTGGGAGGGAAGGAGAATTGTTAGCTCGCGGGTTGCATTTTGTATAAAAATCAATAGCAGGCAGAAAAACTGGTGGTAGCTTTGCTAACAGAATCGTGAAACAATGATTTCTGTACAGAGTTCAAATATCCTACCATCTAAAATTGTGCAGCGTGCCTGCCAACCAAGAGAGATGGCAGACAGCAGAAGGGAGGGGAACAGCTGAGCATGAATCACAGCAAGTAAGGTTACAAGTACAAGTTGTCTTCTGCTTAACAATCACGATTCAGCCCCAAACTTTTTTGTTTCAAGTGAGTTTGGCCCCATTTTACGACGTTTCTTGCTGTGTTAAGCGAATCACTGCAGTTGTTATCACATAGTTGTAGATGAATCTGGCTCCCCCCAATTGACTTTGCTGGTCAGACGGTCACCAAACGGGATCACGTGACCTGCCCCGGCTCACCGCGACCGTCATAAGGGAGCCGGGGTGGCGCAGCAGGTAGAGTGATGTACTGCAAGCCACTGAAGCTGACTGTAGATCTGTAGGTCAGTGGTTCAAATCTCATCACCGGTTCAACATTGACTCAGCCTTCCATCCTTCCGAGGTGGGTCAAATGAGGACCTGGATTGTGGGGGCATTAGGCTGGCTATGTTAAAAAGTGCTATTGCTAACATGTTGTAAGCCGCCCTGAGTCTAAGCAGAAGGGCGGCATAAAAGTAAAATAATAAGATAAAATAAATAATAAAATAAAATAAATAAAAAATAAATAACTACAAGTCAATTGCCAAACATCTGAGCATTGCTCAACTGAACTTGACGATGTTGCAACCTGCCAATTTCCTGACAGTTAGAATAATTAACCAGTGGAACAGCTTGCCTCCAGAAGTTGTGAATGCTCCAACACTGGAAGTTTTTAAGAAGATGCTGGATAACCGTCTGTCTGAAGTAGTTTAGGGTTTCCTGCCTAAGCAGGGGTTTGGACTAGAAGACCTCCAAGGTTGCTTCCAACTCCTTGTTGTTGTTGTTGTTGTTGTTGTTGTCAATACAACACAACAAACAAGATCACTATGCTGGATTTCGTATTTCATCACCAGTCGGGTGCTTCCCAAGCACCTAGGACTGTGTGATGTAGCGGCAAATTATGTTTGCCGATCCCAGTAAAGTGTCTTTTTGCAATTGACAGATGGAGATTTTGTCAATTCCGATGGTTCTCAAATGTCCGCTGAGATCCTTTTATTATTACTACTACTACTGTATATGGTCCCCAATCACTTCCTCCCCAGGCCGCTATAACTTTGAACTGTCACTAAGCGAACTGTTGTAAGTCAATGGCCGGCACACATATGCATGTTGGAACTGAGCTAGGGCAACGGCTCGCGTGCCAGCAGATATGACTCCCTGTGCCACCTGTGACACCCATGCCATAAGTTCTCCATCACTGATCTGAAGCTTTGTGAAGAGGTTCCAGTGCTGCCTCAGAACCTGGGCGTAATGGAAACTTAACGTATCGTGTTTGTGTGTCTCCGTTTGTTTCTTCGATGCAGACAATGACTTGCAAGGGACGAATAGCGCTGGAACGTTGGGCGGGTCTCGATGTGCGTCGGCGTATCCCGATCAAGCTGATCTCCAAACAGGCCATCAAACCCAAGCCGACCCCACCTCGTCCCACAAGAAATATGAACAGGGTCCCTTCCAAGGCTGGTGAAGAAGGTAAAACCGATTCGGGCAATGTTTCCTGAATTGAAGTCACGTGACTGGGGGTTTGCAACAGCCACAAGTGTGAAAAACGATCCTAGCAGTCCCCCTTTCGAGTGTCGCTGTGACTTCCAACCGGCACTAAGCAAACTGTTATAAGCAGGGTGTCCAGCAAACGGGGAAAAGGAATTATCAGGGAAATCGGCAGTTCGGGAATTATCAGGGAATTCGTGAAAAAAAAAACCCAGAATAAATCAGGGGGAAAAAACAAACTGTATTAAAATATTTAAAAGTCAGGGAAAAATATCATGTAAAACCCCCCCGGATCGCGCTGCCTGGCAGAGTCAAGCAAAAATGAGCATAACTGTTCTGTCGGGCTCTCTGGTAGACTCCTCCCAAAAATTCATAGGTACAAATTTCAGACACACACACTTTTGAAAATTCAAAACAATGTTCTTTATAATGAAAATTCACTTAAACCAAGCCCTCTTTTGGTATAGCAAAGAGCACTCGTCCCCAAACAAACTGGTAATGGGTACAAGTCCCTTATCAGTTCTGTGATAACTTAGCTTGCAGCTGTGAGGCAATTCACAGTCCTTCTTCTTTCACAAAGTGAAACACACTTTGCTCTGGTTTAGTTTCAAAGCGGGGAAAAATCAGCACACAAAAGGTCAAAGTCACTAAAGCAGTCAGGAAACACAACGATCAGATAATCCTCCACAATGGCCAAGCCCACAGGCTGCTCTTTATAGCAGCCTCACTAATCACCACAGCCCCACCCAACCACAGGTGGCCTCATTTTCTTTGATAATAATCTCTCAGTTGTTGCTGCCTATGCATCGCTCTCCGCATGCGTGGCTGTATCATTAACTCTTGTTCCGAATCCAAGGAGGAGCTAGAGAATTGATCTCCTTCTGAGCTGTCTGCCCCACTCTCCTCCTCCCTGTCACTCATGTCTTCTTGGTCAGAGGAGCCTTCATCAGCAGATTCCACCGGGGGGCAAAACAGGCCTGCAGCATTTGGATGTCTCCCCCACATCCACAGTCCTTGGGGCAGGAGCTGGGCCAGAGCTAACCACAACAATAACTGTGGCAACAACATGTTTCCTCAGCTACTGATATTTCTCCACGGCTTAGCCGTTTGGTATGACGTCATCTACGACCTCACCTTAACTAGATCGCAAGTTACAGGGAAATGTCAGGGAAATATCGGGGAATTTCAAAATGCTTCCCCCCCCCCCCCCGGACACTCTGTACAAGTCAAGGACTGTCTACATATGTATGTTGTGTATGTTTATAACAGAGTGGCCTTTCAGACGCACCTCTTGTCATTAAAACAGGTTGACGGCAAGCTCACCTCAATTCAGCAGGTGATTCTCCTACCTTAGTTGACATTCACATAGGTGCAGATAGTCTGTGTTTAGTCACTGACCTGTTCAGTGACCGTTCACAGCTGGAGTAACTTTGCAACCAGTCCTCGCATGTAACAACATTTGCAGGTTTATAAACAAAAGAAAAGCAGAAATAAGGTCATAACACCAATTGATAGTTCTGCTTAGCAACCACTTCACCTAATGGCTGGTCTTAATGAGTTGCTAAATGAGGACTGCCTGCACTTAACATACCGTTTTTCAACTGCATTAGCCCTTTCCTTGCATTGATTAGAACAGTATCCATTTTATACGGCGAGTCACATGTTTCAACTTTCAATTTTGCAAACGTTAGGGGTTCTCAAAAGTGGTGTCAGGCCTTGGGGATTTAAACGTATTTTGATTAGAAACATAGAAACATAGAAGACTGACGGCAGAAAAAGACCTCATGGTCCATCTAGTCTGCCCTTATACTATTTCCTGTATTTTATCTTACAATGGATATATATGTTTATCCCAAGCATGATTACTTTCATGTAATTTAGATGTGCATGATAAATAACTCCATACCTATCGTAACTTTTTAACATTTTGTTTGTTTCGTTTAACACAGAGGTCCTCAAACCTGGCAACTTTTAAGGACTTGCGGATTTCAACTCCCAGAATTCTCCAGCTAGAAGAGAATTCTGGGAGTTGAAGTCCACAAGTCTGAAAAGTTGACAAGTTTGAAGACCACTGATTTAGCATGTATTTTTATTATGGAGAAAACACTTCAGTTGTTTTGTTTTCAGTTGTTATATTTCTAAATTAGCTGTGCAACTCTTAGCTAGCACTTATATTGTGAAATTTGAATTAATTTTTAGATTAGAATCTTTTACCTTATTAGGGTGAGAGCTAATGCCAAAATTTTTGTTTGCTCTTTGTTTTCCATAAGGGTTTGACTACAATGCAGAAGAACAATACGAGTGCAAGGGAGCTGATTTGTTTAGCAACCAGCGAAGGTTTCCTGGACACCTCTTCTGGGATTTCAAGGTATGGGAATTGTCTCCGCATTAAATACATGTTAGCTTGCTTACGAAAATTCAGATTGTTTTCAACAGGAGTTAGCTACTGTTTTTTTAAAAAAGTCAGTGTTGTCTGTTAATAAACGTGCAGGAGTGATCTAGCAAAAACTACTGAAAATTTTAAGAATATCTAGTTATAGAAATGGCTACTATAACTTGCTTAGGTAAAAGTTGAGGCTGAAATGTTATTTTATTTTTTTGCGCTAAAAAGAGTTGGAAGTCTATGCTCTCCTTTTTTCCCTCGAATGGGTTTTCAAGAGGCTACTGGACTTTCTCATTCTTCTTTGAAGACATTTCTCTTCTAAATGGGAATGGAATGGTTTATATTCCTTGCAGGGAGCTGGTCATTTGTATCCTTTTTAGAGGGTTGTTGAGGCCACTTGGAGGTTTGTCTACGTCCTCAAGGTCACCTGAGTGGGGCAAATGGGTGCGGGAGCATTCTTGGAACTGGTAAGCGGATTGTATTGTAGGCACAACTCTCTAAAAAGGATGCAAATTGTTAAGGAGTGGGCAGAATTATCTCTGAGTGGTCAAAGATACATATACACAGAGGAAATGTGGAGATTCTGCAGATATCCAGCTAATAGCCCATAGGGGCGAGTACAAGTGCACTAGAGTGCCTTCCATCCCCTGTCCTATTGCTCTCCTATATCTCCTATACCTTTCTTCTATTCCTATATCTCTTCTTCTATTCTTTCATTCATATGTTCTATTCCTATATCTTCTTTTCTATTCTTTCTTAGATATATTTTACTATGAGTATCTCCTCTATAACCTTCATCATGTATTTTACTATGTGTATATAGATATATACCCACTAAAACCCTCATTGTGTATTGGACAAAACAAACAAACAAACAAACAAAATAGATATGAGCAATAATTCAGTAATACAATCTAGATACATTAAGTGTATAAAACATTATTTACTTTGGCAAATAACTTAGTCAAGAACAATCCTAGTCATACACATTTAAATCAGTCCATAAGTCTCAATATAAATATAATATTATAAGCTTACAAATAGATAAATCATCATTTGAACACACAGCTCTTACTACAGCATAGTCACAAAGACAAAACAGTAATAGCAGGGAACAGTTGAGAGAGTGAATCACACTTCTGGCTCCCCCTTACGGCAATTCGTAACACTAGCTCTTAAAGCAATAGTGTTCTAATACATGTAAGCATATATTCTTGGTTTATTCTCTATATTGCCAAGCCCAACTAGTTATTTACATTTAAAAAAAATATTTATTTATTGGATTTGTATGCCGCCCCTTTCCGCAGACTCGGGGCGGCTAACAACAATGATAAAAACAGCATGTAACAATCCAATTAATAAAAACAACTAAAAACCCTTATTATAAAACCAAACATACACACAAACATGCCGTGCATAACTTGTAATGGCCTAGGGGGAAGGAATATCTTAACTCCCCCATGCCTGGCGGCATAAATGAGTCTTGAGTAGTTTACGAAAGACAGGGAAGGTGGGGGCAGTTCTAATCTCCGGGGGGAGTTGGTTCCAGAGGGCCTGGGCCGCCACAGAGAAGGCTCTTCCCCTGGGGCCCGCCAAACGACATTGTTTGATCGACGGGACCCGGAGAAGGCCAACTCTGTGGGACCTTATCCGTTGCTGGGATTCGTGCAGTAGCAGGCAGTTCCGGAGTTAATACATAGTATTAACACAGATTACCAGCTGTCTGCAAGGAGTATAAATCCTTCCATTCCTCTCCATCCAGCCAGAGCTGAAGACACTTCTTGGACGAGAAGCAAAATGTCTTCAAAGAAACCCAGAAAGTCTTGAAAAAGCACCTTTGGGACAACCATGACGCGGATGACTTGAGAATCTCCATATATACTTTCCTTTGTCTTTCTTCCTTTCCACCTCTCCTTTTTCCTCTTCCCGCTTTGCCTTCCCTACTGTTGTGGTTAGTTCTGGCCCAGCTCCTGCCCCAAGGACTGTGGATGTGGGGGAGACATCCACATGCTGCAGGCCTGTTTTGCCCCCGGTGGAATCTGATGATGAAGGCTCCTCTGACCAAGAAGACATGAGTGACAGGGAGGAGGAGAGTGGGGCAGACAGCTCAGAAGGAGATCAATTCTCTAGCTCCTCCTTGGATTCAGAACAAGAGTTAATGATACAGCCACGCATGCGGAGAGCGATGCATAGGCAGCAACAACTGAGAGATTATTATCAAAGAAAATGAGGCCACCTGTGGTTGGGTGGGGCTGTGGTCATTAGTGACTATTATTCCTACTATTCCTTTACTTTCCCTTTTCTTCGTATTTTATATTTCGAGAACCTAATAAAAGCTGAACATTTTAACAAAATCAGGTTTTTCCACAGACGCGATGAAGATCAACTAATGAAAATAAAATATTTGTATTTTTGATAGATCAATTTACTCGGAGAGAAGGATGACACCCCGGTCCATTTCTGTGACAAATGTGGGTTACCCATTAAAATGTATGGACGCATGGTAAGTCCAAGGATTTGATGCCTTCCGTCATGGCCCTGAGACATCTTGTAGAGTGGTGTTTGGAATACTGTGTTCAGTTCTGGAGACCTCACCTACAAAAAGATATTGACAAAATTGAATGGGTCCAAAGACAGTCTCAAAATGGGTGAGCAGTGTGGTCGGGCGGTAGGAAAAGCAAGTAGGATGCTTGGCTGCATAGCTAGAGGTATAACAAGCAGGAAGAGGGAGATTGTGATCCCCTTATATAGAGCGCTGGTGAGACCCCATTTGGAATAATACTGTGTTCAGTTCTGGAGACCTCACCTACAAAAAGATATTGACAAAATTGAACGGGTCCAAAGACGGGCTACAAGAATGGTGGAAGGTCTTAAGCATAAAACGTATCAGGAAAGACTTAATGAACTCCATCTGTATAGTCTGGAGGACAGAAGGAAAAGGGGGGACATGATCGAAACATTTAAATATGTTAAAGGGTTAAATAAGGTCCAGGAGGTAAGTGTTTTTAATAGGAAAGTGAACACAAGAACAAGGGGACACAATCTGAGGTTAGTTGGGGGAAAGATCAAAAGCAACATGAGAAAATAGTACTTGATTGAAAGAGTAGTAGATCCTTGGAACAAACTTCCAGCAGACGTGGTTGGTAAATCCACAGGAACTGAATTTAAACATGCCTGGGATAAACATAGATCCATCCTAAGATAAAATACAGGAAATAGTATAAGGGCAGACTAGATGGACCAGGAGGTCTTTTTCTGCCGTCAGTCTTCTATGTTTCTATATTTCTATGTTTCTATGTGTCTTTTCGTTCTGAAAAATGGTACCGGTATCGTGTTCTTTTGATGTGTCAGAGCAAAGGTTGTTGTGTGAGATGAACTGCTTTGTGTTTGTTTTAAATAATGGGGTGGGCAACCTGAAGCCTGTGGCTTTTCAGTGGATGGATGGATGGTACATAGATAGATACATAGATAGATACCAGAGGGCTCAAGACTTGTCAATTTTTCTTTTTTAATAGATACCATGCAAACACGTTTTCTGCTACGAGTGTGCTCTCTTACACGAGAAGAAAGGTGATAAGATGTGTCCAGGGTAAGTTTTCTAGAAGGGTGGCTTTGTGAGTAGATGATATGTCATTTTTCCTGATCTTTGCCATAGCTCATCTCGCAGGAAACTTTGGCGTAAATCAGGTCTCTTCTGGAGCCAAGAAGAGAATACCATATTTTTTGGAGTATAAGATGCACTTCCCCACTCCCCAAAAAAGAGGGCGGAAATGTTGGTGTGTCTTATACATAGAATACAACCATTTTTCGCACAGCAATTCCATGTGCCCGTAAAACCGAACATGCCTCAATGCCCGCCTTGCTTAGTAACGGAAATTCCGATCCCCACTTGTAGTTGTTAACAGGGTGTCTAGTAAAATCAGGGAATTATCAGGGAAAGCGGTAATTCAGGAAATATCTGGGAATTATCAGGGAATTCGTGAAAACAACAGAATAAATAGAGGGGGGGGGGAACCAAACTGTATTAAAATGTTTAAAAGTCAGCGAAAAATCATGTTTTAAAAAACTCTGCCTGGCAGAGTCAAGCAAACATGAGCATAACTGTGGCCACAACTTGCTTCCTCAGCTACCGATATTTCTCCACGGCTTAGCCGTTTGGTATGACGTCATCTACGGCCGCGTCTTAACTAGATCGCAAATTACAGGGAAACGTCAGGGAATTTCAAAATGCTTTCCCCTTTGACCCCCTGTCTTAAGTCGAGGACTGTATTGTCCCCCTCTGGTTTGGTGTTGAGTGACGGCGGCGTCTCTGAATCCCGTTTTCTTCTCTCTAAACCAGCTGCAGCGATCCGGTGCAGCGAATCGAGCAGTGCATCCGGGGCTCCCTGTTCATGTGCAGCATCGTGCAAGGGTGCAAGCGAACGTACTTGTCTCAGAGAGACCTGCAGGCTCACATCAACCACCGGCACATGAGGGCCGGCAAGCCGGTGACGCGCCCTCCGCTAGAACCTGTCCACCCTCCCATCGCTCCTCCTCCGTCAGACCTCCCGGAACGTTTCCTGCTGCCGCCCGACAAGCATCACCTGAGCCACCTCCCGCCGAAGCAGCACCTCCTCATGCCGCCGCCGCCGCCGCTCCAGCACGTGCCCCACGAGCATTACAACCAGCCCCACGACGACATCCGGGCCTCCCCCGCCGAGATGTCCATGGCGCCGCCTCCCCCTCGCCCCGTCAACCAAGACACTTTCCGCATCTCGACCCGGAAGCACAGCAACCTGATCACTGTGCCTATCCAGGACGATTCCGGCTCCGGCGGCCGAGAACCGCCCGGCCCGGCCCCTTCGCACCATCACCCCGAATACCAGACCCAGCCGGTGGTGTCTCACCCGCATCACATCCTGCCCCCCCCAGCAACATTATGCCCCGCCTCCACCCCCTCCGCCACCCATCAGCCACCCCATGCAGCATCCTCCCCAGGGGGGCGGTACCCCACACCTGGTTTACAGCCAAGCCCCGCCCCCTCCAATGACTTCTGCTCCTCCCCCTATCACCCCGCCTCCCGGACACCTGATTGGACAGCTCCCCCCTTACATGAACCACCCACCGCCCGGGCCACCGCCTCAGCACGGTGGCCCCCCGGTCAATGTCAACGCCCCACCTCCTCACCATTACAACCCTAACGCTCTGCAGAAATTCAACGAAGACCAAGGAACTCTCAGCCCTCCGTTCACTCAGCCCGGGGGGATGAGCCCCGGCATCTGGCCAGCTCCGAGGGGGCCACCACCGCGAATGCCGGGTCCCCCTTCTCAAGCCCCCCTCCCTGGACCGCATCACCCCGACCAAGCCAGATATAGGCCGTACTATCAATGATAGTAGTTAACGGTTGGAACTAAGACACGATAGAAGGATAACGTTCTGAGTTTTGAATGAATCCGACCGTTGTAAGGAACTCTTCTGTTTTTTTGCTTTGTTTCTTGGGGAGGGGGGGAGTAATAATTTCTGACTGTAATACTCTGGGGATTGAAAAGTTAAATATTTTGGTTTTTTTTTAAAGAAAACTTTGGTTGTAGGATTCTTGACATCTGGTACCCTTGTAAGCTGAGTGGCTCCGTAGCTAACAGCAAGCGTTTTAAATAAGACTTTGTATCCTTTAGTCAGGCTGAATTATAAAACGTTTTTAAAGGCCTCCCGAGAAGACCACTTACTGTACCGTTTTAAAGTATTTTTGTTAAACCTGATAGTTTCGTTGTGACACTTAAAAAAAAAAAAAGTTCTGTCTACCCGTGTATAATTAAATTTAAAATATTGTCCAAAACTGTTTGCTCGTTTACATGATACTATTGCTTTTGGGGCGGACTGAAGATTATAAAGAGTAGTAGATCCTTGGAACAAACTTCCAGCAGACGTGGTTGGTAAATCCACAGTAACTGAATTTAAACATGCCTGGGATAAACATAGATCCATCCTAAGATAAAATACAGGAAATAGTATAAGGGCAGACTAGATGGACCATGAGGTCTTTTTCTGCCGTCAGACTTCTATGTTTCTATGTAACATAAATTATTTTTCTAAGCAGGGGGTTGGACTAGAAGACCTCCAAGGTCTTTTCTGTTATTTCTGGTGGGGGGGTTTTCTCTTTCTTCGAGCCGGAAAAATGAGATTTTTCTCAGGCAAAAGCTTGGATTATTTCTGAAAACAGGAGCAAAAGTGCAGTTAAAACGGTCTTTTTGCATTGGTCCAGCACCTGTTGAAAATCGCCCTATTTATATTTCACGAAGCATGGAAAGTGTTGGTTATACAGTGGTCCCTCGATTTTCGCGGGTTCAAATTTCGCGAAACGGCTATACCACGGTTTTTCAATAATACTTTGCGGGGTTTTTCCCTATACCATGGTTTTTCCCACCCAATGATGTCATACGTCATCGCCAAACTTTAGCCCGCCTTTAATAAATATTTTCTTAAATAAACTTTAATAAATAAACATGGTGAGTAATAATCTAAATGGTTGCTAAGGGAATGAGAAATTGCAGTTTAGGGGTTTAAAGTGTTAAGGGAAGGCTTGTGATGCTGTCCATAGCCAAAAATAGTGTATTTACTTCCGCATCTCTACTTCACGGAAATTCGACTTTGGCGGGTGGTCTCGGAACGCATCCCCTGCGAAAATCGAGGGAACTGTGTATACAAAACGCCTTGTTTGGTTTTGGTTTTATGGTTGACTAGGCTTGTGCAAGTCAAGTAGGAGTGCTACAGCAGACAGAAGGGCTTGGGAGTTAAGATCTAACCGATGGGTTGTTTGGAACAACTTGTTCCTGTGAGTCAAGACCAGTCATGAATTACAGCACGTTATCTGATTTCATTAACAAGAGGGTCCAAAAATGTATGTATCAAAAGTGTCTAGCTTGGGTAATAAGGAGACAGCTGCAAGGAAATCTTTAAGAGCAACAAGGACCCCACAGTCGTCGTCCTTGCCCCACTCCCTCCTAGCATGGATGATGTTGCATAGTTTGGTGAATGAAACATCTGGAAGAAAACCACCAAGCTCAGCCACCAAGGACCCCACGGTTGTCATCCCTTTCTCCGCACTCCCTCCTGGCGTTGATGATGTATCCTAGTTGGGTAGTGAAATATCTGCAAGAAAATCAGAGAGTACCAAGGACTTCACTGTACAACCCTGGACTACAAATCCTTATTGGTAAAATGTGGTACAGTGGTCCCTCTACTTACAAACTCAATTCGTTCCGTGACCAGGTTCTTAAGTAGAAAAGTTTGTAGGAAGAAGCAATTTTTCCCATAGGAATCGATGTAAAAGCAAAGAATACGTGCAAACCATAGGGAGGGTGGAGGCTCTGTTTCCTACCGGGAGATTCCTAGAGAGGCCCCACTGAGGCTTCTCCCCGCCTTTTCCAGCCCTGTTTCCTCCCAGGAGATTCCTAGAGAGACTCCACAGGCTTCTCTCCACCTTTTCCGGGCCTGTTTCCTCCCAGGAGATTCCTAGAGAGGCCCCACAGATGCTTCTCCCCACCTTTTCTGGGCCTGTCCTCCGACGAGATTTCTAGAGAGGCTCCAACAGAGGCTTCTCCCCGCCTTTTCTAGCCCTGTTTCCTCCCAGGAGATTCCTAGAGAGGCCCCACGGAGGCTTCTCCCTGCCTTTTCCGGTAACAGTTTCGGAAGCTCGTGTTTTTAAGTGGAAAATGGTTCTTGAGAAGAGGCAAAAAAAATATTGAACACCCAGTTATCTACAAAGGTTCGTAAGTAGAGGCGTTCTTAGGTAGAGGTATCACTGTATTGCCATTTTGGAGAACTAGTGATTGGCTAAGATTGCCTTGTAAATATACAAGGAGTTAGGATTGCTTGTTGCAACTCCTGTGTGTATCTGTTTTTTAAGTGCCAGTTGCTGGGAGACATTTTATGAATAAGGTACCACGTTCTTTAAGCACGCCGGCGCACACGCCAAAATGCAGCATGCTCTTTTTTAAAAATATGAATTATGCTTACCAAAATGGCATTTAGCATTGAGTGTATCCAAGAAAAGGTATCTGCCATGATTGGATAGATTTCTGGATAGCAAACCGGTTTGCCACAGTATGAGAAGTTAAGTGCGGCAGATTCAATCGTGCCAATTTTTTAGATTTCAAGCATTCGGATTTTTTAAAATATTATTATTATTATTATTATTATTATTATTATTATTATTATTATTATTATTATTATTAATTAAATTTGCCTCCCCTCTCCGTAGACTTGGGGCGGCTTGCAATAGTGGCAAAACAATGTAATACAAATCTAATAATTTAAACTAAAAACCCATAATTTAAAAACATGCACACAATTTTAGCCATGGTGATGGTTTTAAAAAACCCTCCAGTAAACACTGGAAATCTCATTCAAATTCCATTGTACTGAATGCCTCTTTTTATCAACTAACATTAAGAAGGGCCCATGAGCTTTTTTTTCCCGATTTAAAACCATCACCATGGCTAAAATTATGCCAGGCAATAATCTATAAAATCTTTTTATCCATCGTGGCCATTCCTAACATCAGAGTTGTCTGGGCAACCTCTCAGGTTGATTACGATTATTTTCAAGCAATTATTTTCTTTTGTAGTGTGTTTGATTTGCTCAAATAAACAGGAAAGCACAGGCAGTCCTCAATTTACAAATATTCCTTTAGTGACGGTTCAAAGTTACCATGGCCCCGAAAAAAAAAAAAGTGTTGTAACCAAGCCACGCGCTTATGACTGTTGCAGGCCGCCCCCCAAATTGATCAAAATTGTCTTTAAACTGGGTGCGATTCTCTTAAACACCGCCTTGCTTCGCAATGGAAATTTTGGGTTCCGATTGTGGTTGTAAGTTGAGGGGATGCAGTTAAAAGCGTTTTATTTATAGCTGTAGCTTTAAAAAGAGAACCTTTACGCAAAGACTATTTACACAATAAAATATCAAGTATTGGGGGGAAAATAGAACATTTTGAGGCACGTAAAACAATTTACAACGTGGAAATGTACAATTTTCAACCTGTAAACGGAATTATTTACAGATACTATATATACAAATCTGCATAGTGTATGAACATACAATAAAATTGATAATCTTTTGGCAGTATGTACATCGGTGGTTTTTGAGATCAGGATTTGCATAGAATATGTTATATGCATGTTCTTATACACCTACAACTGGGTTAAGTGCTTTATTTTTTTAAAAAATCTATTTTTATATTGAAAAAAAGTTAAAATACAAACCAATTTTCCCCCCCAAAAATGAAGAAAAACAAAAAAACCCAAGAGATTTTTTAAAGTTACCATATTTTTCAGAGTATAAAACGTACATTTTTACCCCCCCAAAAAGGATGAAAACTTGGGTGTGTCTTATACGCTGAATGCAGCCCCACCCACCACCCTTTGGCCTCTGCCTCCCAGCAACTTACTCCTTGTAGCAAACAGCACAGAGCCTGATTAGCACAAGCAACTAATTATTGGACTCTTGACCAGCAGCTGATTGAAACAGCAGGCAGACAATCCTGCTAAAAGGAAAGTGAAACTAGAGCTGCAAGGAGGCAAATTGCTGGGAGGCAGATTTATATTTTTCTTGTGCTAATCGGACTGCTGCAACCGAATGCAAGGTGGTAAGTCAATAACTATAAATGTCTATCGATTGTTCAAATTATTAGACTTATTTTTTAATGACTGCCTTATTATTAACTTAACAAAATGAAGAAGCTTTTTAAAATAAACGCTTGGTCTGAAAAGAAGCCCGGTGCTATTGTACCATCTTTTAAATAGCAGAGAATAATGTATATTTCAAGAAAGCCACATCAACTTTTTTATACTTTGTACAAGTATAATCTGAAATGTAACAGTGACCTGTTTTAGTGTTGAGATAAGGCAGCTGAGTTAAACCCTGACTTAGTCATGTTTGGAGTAGATCTATTTAAATATACTGCTCAAAAAAAAATAAAGGGAGCACTTAAACAACACAATATAACTCCCAAGTAAATCAGACTGTGAAATCAAACTCTCCATTTAGGAAGCAACACTGATTGACAATAAATTTCACATTCAACTTTGTACAGAACAAATTCATGCATTCATTTAGATCTAGGATGTGCTAGTTGAGTGTTCCTTTTATTTTTTTGAGCAGTGTAATTGGGAGGAGTTAGTGTGTTTACATTTAGGAAAACTTTCTGGCAGTAATATACTGCCATAATGTACATTTCTCCTATTCTTTGTTCTTTCTACGGGTCAGGCACACATGCACAGAAATACACAGCAAACAGTGTATATCATTTGTACCAATTGCTATTTGCTGGGAGGCAAATTACTGGGAGGCAGAGGCAGATTTACCCCCCTTGTTTTCCTCTCCCCCCCCCCCCCCAAACTAAGGTGCACCTTATACTCCAGTGCATTTTATACTCAGAAAAATACAGTATATGGTCCATGGAAGGAATGACATCTGCCGGAAGTTAGGCACGGCGTGCAGTTGAAGTCCCGCCTTCTTTTGTGCATACGTGTATATGGATGTGACTTGTGTTCCCGCAGGAAGGACCAGCCTTCACCTCTGACATCACTCAATGTGGAGTCTTGTTGGAGAAGCAACCTTTTTTTTCTCCTTTTCTTAAACTTTTTCACACTCCAGTGTGGTTTTTCGCCAATCGTCTTTCCTTTTTTTTTTAGAGTCTCGTTTCTATTGAGTCCTGTAGGAACCAAACAAACAAAAAGTTGTGGGTTTTAAATCTCTCTCTCTCTCTCTCTCTCTCTCTCTCTCTCTCTCTCTCTCTCTATATATATATATATATATATATATATATATATATATATATATATATATATATATATATATCCTAATCTATCTATCTATCTATCTATCTATCTATCTATCTATCTATCTATCTTCTGTCTATCTTCTGTCTATCTATCTCTCTATCATCATCTCTCTCTCTCTCTCTATCTATCTATCTATCTATCTATCTATCTAATCTATCTAATCTATCTATCTATCTATCTAATCTATCTAATCTATCTATCTATCTATCCTAATCTATCTATCTATCTCTCTATCATCTATTTATCTATCTATCTATCTATCTATCTATCTATCTATCTATCTATCTATATCTATCCTAATCTATTTATCTATCTATCTATCTATCTATCTATTTATCTATCTATCTATCCTAATCTATCTATCCTAATCTATCTATCTATCTTTCTATCTATCTATCTATCTATCCATCCTAATCTATCTATCTATCTATCTATCTATCTATCTTCTGTCTATCTTCTGTCTATCTATCTCTCTATCATCTATCTATATCTATCTATCTATCTATCTATCTATCTATCTATCTATCTTCTGTCTATCTTCTGTCTATCTATCTATTTATCTATCTATCTATCTATCTATCTATCTATCTATCCTAATCTATCTATCCTAATCTATCTATCTTTCTATCTATCTATCTATCTATCTATCTATCCTAATCTATCTATCTATCTATCTATCTATCTATCTATCTATCTATCTATCTATCTATCTTCTGTCTATCTTCTGTCTATCTATCTCTCTATCATCTATCTATATCTATCTATCTATCTATCTATCTATCTATCTATCTTCTGTCTATCTTCTGTCTATCTATCTATCTATCTATCTATCTATCTATCTATCTATCTATCTATCTATCTATTTATCTATCTATCTTGCCTTCTATGCTGCCCAATCCCAAAGGACTCATGCCATAAGGATTTAGAATGTTAAAAGTAACAACGAGCCAGTTTCATACCATTGCCCCAATGGCGGATTCATATTATTTCCGCTACGGCTCAGTTATCATGCATTTGCATCCCGTGTAGGAAGCATAATCTTTTGATGGAACATATGCGCGTGAGATTTTGGGTTTTTTCCCCCCTTCCGCGTATGTGCAGAAGCAAAAAACCAGAGAGATACCGAGACGCCAGAAAAAAAATCGCCGAAAATTCAGTAGATTCCTATTGGTGCGGCTCTGGATCACACCGTAGGAACCCACCATTGCTGACCAGGCTTCAGAAAGGAGACCAATTGGAAGCTCGGTGATGATGATAGAAACATAGAAACATAGAAGACTGACGGCAGAAAAAGACCTCATGGTCCATCTAGTCTGTTCTTATACTATTTCCTGTATTTTATCTTAGGATGGATCTATGTTTATCCCAGGCATGTTTAAATTCAGTTGCTTTGGATTTATCTACCACGTCTGCTGGAAGTTTGTTCCAAGGATCTACTACTCTTTCAGTCAAATAATATTTTCTCATGTTGCTTTTGATCTTTCCCCCAACTAACTTCAGATTGTGTCCCCTTGTTCTTGTGTTCACTTTCCTATTAAAAACACTTCCCTCCTGGACCTTATTTAACCCTTTCACATATTTAAATGTTTCGATCATGTCCCCCCTTTTCCTTCTGTCCTCCATGATGATTCAACATGATTCAACATTCAACATGATTCAAGTAGAGAGCCTTACCGTCGGGTCTCGGTTGCGCAATCCTCCGCTTGTGTTAATTATAAAGTGATTGTTGTTTTGATGATCCTGTAATGGAATAAAAGTTCTGCCATTAGCTCTTTTGATTTAAAAGGAAAAAAAACTTCTGCTGATTTATAGCTAATGAATCCTACGGTGATCTCAGCTGGACTACCGATGTTTACTGACTTACGTTACATGAAGTCCTTGGTCCAAGGGGGTCCATAAATTTACGGTTGAAAATGTTTTAGATGGCAACCACATGAAAAAAAAAGGGTGAAACCAGAGGTGGTATTCATCTAGTTCTATCTGGTTCGGGCAAAACGCTATCGGCGATTGTGGAGAGACCCCGCCCACCTACCCAGATGTAATGATGTCCCATTTATTCACGTTTTCGAGACTCTGTACCAGTGATGGGCTACTATGGGTACGATCAGGTACACAGAACCAGGGCAAAAATTTTGGTCATGTACACAGAACCGATAGAAAAAAAATTGTTTTTCTTTTTTTCCCCTTCTGGGCTCTGGGAATGTTTTTCCGATTGCAGTAAATGAGATTAAATGTGTTTAATTTTAGAAGAGCTATGTGTGCATGTGTGTGTGTTTATATAGTAGATAATGTATATTTTTGTGTGCCTGTGTGTAATATGTATGTACACACATAGCATATATACATAGAATTAAATAGTATATTTTGGATGTTCAGTAATAGTAAATAGGTTGCCGTTCAGTTTCTGATCACAATTCAAAGTGTTAGTTATGACCTATAAAGCCCTTCATGGCATCGGACCAGAATACATCCGGGTCCACCTTCTGCTGCACGAATCCCAGCGACCGGTTAGGTCCCACAGAGTCGGTCTTCTTCGGGTCCCGTCAACTAAACAATGTCGTCTGGCGGGACCCAGGGGAAAAGCCTTCTCTGTGGTGGCCCCGACCCTCTGGAACCAGCTCCCCCCGGAGATCAGAATTGCCCCCACCCTCCTTGCCTTTCGTAAGCTCCTTAAAACCCACCTCTGTCGTCAGGCTTGGGGGAACTGAACTACCCTTTTAACCCTAGGCCTATACAATTTATGCATGGTATGTTTGTATGTTTGGTTTTAATAAGGGTTTTTTAATTATTTCAAACATTAGATTTGTTACATGCTGTTTATTACTGTTGTTAGCCGCCCCGAATCTACGGAGAGGGGCGGCATACAAATCTAATGAATGAATGAATGAATAAATAGGGAAATTGCATCTCTTTGAGGCGAGGAGAGGCCAGGTACCCTAACCCAAACCCTTGATGAGAGTGACGTCAAGTTGGCCACCTTTAAGCCAGTCACATGACCTTTAAGCTACCTCCCGGTCACATGATCATCAAGCCACTCCCACATGGTCACATGGCTGACAAACCACACCCACAAAATAAGCCACGCCCACAGTGTGGTAATACATTTTTTTTGCAGCCTTTCAGTGCTCTGCGCTCACATTTGTGAACTGGTAGAGAAAGTAAGTGAATGCCACCCCTGTGTGAAACGTGAATTGGATCCAGAAAAAACCCGACAGGTAGCCCTTCACTTAAAATAGTTCATGATGGATTACGATCGGTTTTTAGTTAAATGCTTTTTAATTGTCAGGGTTTTAGACCGTGGCTCAACATGTTCTTATCCTTGGGATCATTCTTGGTTGCAAAAGGTTCCAGTCATCCTCAAATGATGTTTTTGCATTTTTGCATTCCCAAGATGCATGGTTTTAAATGCTGCTTTATATTAAAATAATTTTTATTAAGTTTTATACATTAAAAAAAAATAACATTCAAAAACCTATCAAGAAAAATACAAACATAGATTTCAGCTATTTTTCCAGTAAGTTAACATCCAACTAATTTCTTCTTATTCATATGTTGTAAAATTTCATATCTATACCTATACTCTAATATACACATTTTTGTTATAGGCCTGTTTTCCTTTTTTCTATCCATTTACAGTGTTCCCTTGATTTTCGCGGGTTCAAACTTTGCGAAAAGTCTATACCACGGTTTTTCAAAAATATTAATTAAAAAATACTTCGTGGGTTTTTTCCCTATGCCATGGTTTTTTCCGCCCGATGATGTCATATGTCATCGCCAAACTTTCGTCTGTCTTTAATAAATATTTTTTTTTAATAAACTTTAATAAATAAACATGGTGAGTAATAATCTAAATTGTTGCTAAGGGAATGGGAAGTGGTAATTTAGGGGTTTAAAGTGTTAAGGGAAGGCTTGTGATACTGTTCATAGCCAAAAATAGTGTATTTACTTCCGCATCTCTACTTCGCGGAAATTCGACTTTCGCGGGCAGTCTCGGAACGCATCCCCCGTGAAAATCGAGGGAACACTGTATACTACATTTAATATGCTGTTTTATACACTGCTCAAAAGAAAATAAAGGAAACATTCAAATAACACATCCCACTCATCGTCACTCATGTCAAGGGTTTGGGTTAGGGTGCCTGGCCTCTCCTTGCCTCAAAGAAATGCAATTTCCCTATCTATTTACTATTAGTAAGCACCCCAAATATACTATACTGCTCAAAAAAATAAAGGGAACACTCAATTAACACATCCTAGATCTGAATGAATGAAATATTCTCACTGAATATTTTGTTCTGTACAAAGTTGAATGTGCACAACAGCATCTGAAATTGATTGTCAATCAGTGTTGCTTCCTAAGTGGGTGGTTTGATTTCACAGAAGTTTGATTTACTTGGAGTTATATTGTGTTGTTTAAATGTTCCCTTTATTTTTTTTGAGCAGTGTATATACGAATAAATATAGAGTCTTACCGCAATGGCTTTGAATTTCGATGAGCGGATTATCCCCTCTTTCTTCATCAATATATATAAAAGTGCGTCGTGAATGGTCAGGAAAAATATGGATGGCTTAATTTCCTCGTCGAAAAATCCACACCGCTGTAGCTTCTCCAGGAGACCCTCTTTTATGGGTGTGTGTATGTGTAAATTGGGGGTGTAGGGAAGGGGAGCGGGAAAAAAGGTGGAAGAGGGAGCGAGAGAAAAATCAGAATTACAAGCAGCTAATTCTTAAACATACACTTGTTTTTAATAGGAAAGGGAACACAAGAACAATTGAGACATCTCCCCCAGGCTTTTATAGTTTTATGTATGATATGCGTGCGTTGCATGGTTTTTAAACGATGGGTTTTTAGATGCTTTTTTAATATTAGATTTGTTTACATTGTCACACTGTTTTATGATTGTTGTGTGAGCTGCCCCGAGTCTTCAGAGAGGGGCGGCATACAAATCTAACAAATTATTATTATTATTATTATTATTATTATTATTATTATTATTATTACTATCACTATCACTATCACTATCACTATCACTATCACTATCACTATCATTATTATTATTATTATTATTATTATTATTATTATTATTATTATTATTATGGGGGGCCAATCTGAGGTTAGTTGGGGGAAAGATCAGAAGCAACATGAGAAAATATTATTTGACTGAAAGTCGTAGATGCTTTGAACAAACATCTAGCAAATGTGGTTGGTAAATCCACAGGAACCGAATTTAAACATGCCTGGGATAAACATAGATCCATCCTAAGATAAAATACAGGAAACAGTATAAGGGCAGACTAGATGGACCATGAGGTCTTTTTCTGCCGTCAGTCTTCTATGTTTCCGTGATGATGATGATAATAATAATAATAATAATAATAATAATAATAATAATAATAAATTAATTACTTTTAAAATAGGAAATAATTAAATAGTAGTATGTTTCTACCCAATCATTTTAATCATTATCTAGAAATAAACTTTTATAGCAATTGAAGAAAATTGAGCTACTTGCCTAATCTTTTATCATACTGAACCTTGTGGGTTCAGTACAAAACCTTAAGACGTTAATGTGCTCCTCAACCAATAATGCTGTCTGTCATTTGTCCTTTTGGTGACTCAATCAAGTGAAAAAGAGTCCAAGCACTTGTTTGAAAATTTATCTTGGTCGCTAAGCGACTTCCACCCAGTCACATTACCTTTAAACCGCTTCCAGTCACATGATTGTCAAGCCACTCCCACCCGGTCACATGACCAGCAAACCACACCCACAAAATAAGCCATGCCCACAGTGTGGCAATAAAATTTTTGGCAGCGCATCACTGAATATCTGCCTCTACGTAGGTTTGAACTCACAGCCTCCTGATTGTGAGGCGAGAGCTCCACCTCTAAGCCACGGATCACTCACACGGGCATTTATACAGTGGTCACAGAGCCAATCAGAAAGAGCCTTACCGTAGGCGCCCGCAATATAGACTTCAACATCAACCCGGATAAATTCTCTCAATGTCTGTTAAAAAGAGGAACGGGTGATCGTTAACTCTAGGCAGACAAAGGCGTATACAATAATTTAAAAGATGATAATAACTTGCCATCATAACTATATCATTCTAATAAATAATAATAATAACTCAGAATGTAATAACTTCAAGAAATAACCTTCTAAGGAGGAAAACGAAGGATTTGGAGTTTCATAGTGTTCTGATTCATGGGCCCACGGCAAATTCCAATCTCCGAAATCATTTATTAATAAAAACTCACTCTTTATTCAAAATCAAGCATACATGAATGAAACTCCAGAAACTCATTCTTTATCGACATTCCTGAGATAGAGTCCCATGGGGCTACCTTTGGAGAGTGTTCGGAAGCCATATCTGCTGGCATGTGAGCTGTAGCCCTCGCTTAGCTGATTTCTGGCTCTGGGAGGGCGTTTTTGGCTTCTGGGGGACCAGGGGGACCTTTTCACTCTCCCCAGGTTCTAGGGAAGCCTCCAGAGCCTGAGGAGGGCATAAAATGGTCCTACTGGGCCCACCAGAAATCAGGAAGTGGGCCATTTCCAGCCTCCTCAGGGCCTCTAAGGGGGGAAGCCTTTTTCGCCCTCCCCAGACATTGACTTATAGGGAGTCATTGACTTATAGGGAGTCATTGACTTATAGATCGTGCAGAATACAGCTGCGAGAGTAATCACGGGCTTCTCTAAGTATGCCCATGTTACTCCAACACTCCGCAGTCTGCATTGGCTGCCGATCAGTTTCTGGTCACAATTCAAAGTGTTGGTTATGACCTATAAAGCCCTTCATGGCATCGGACCAGGATATCTCCGGAACCGCCTTCTGCCGCACGAATCCCAGCGACCGGTTAAGTCCCACAGAATTGGCCTTCTCCGGGTCCCACCGACTAAACAATGTCGTCTGGCGGGACCCAGGGGAAGAGCCTTCTCTGTGGTGGCTCCGACTCTCTGGAACCAGCTCCCCCGGAGATTAAGATTGCCCCCACCCTCTTTGCCTTTCGTAAACTCCTTAAAACCCACCTCTGCCATCAGGCATGGGGGAATGGAAACATCTCCCCCTTGCCCATGTAGTTTTTGTGTATGATTTGATTGTGTGATTGTTTTTTATATACTGGGGTTTCGTTTTTTGGACTTTTTAATCTAAAACTGTAATTTAGATTTCTAAATATTAGATTTGTTACTATGTACTATTTTTTCCCAGATTCGCTCACGTGTCTACAACACTCCGTGGCCTGCATTGGCTGCCGATCAGTTTCCGGTCACAATTCAAAGTGTTGGTCATGACCTTTAAAGCCCTACATGGCATTGGACCAGATTACCTCCGGAACCGCCTGCTACCGCACGAATCCCAGCGGCCGATAAGGTCCCACAGAGTTGGCCTTCTCCAGGTCCCGTCGACTAAACAATGTCATCTGGCGGGACCCAGGGGAAGAGCCTTCTCTGTGGCGGCCCCGGCCCTCTGGAATCAACTCCCCCCGGAGATTAGAACTGCTCCCACCTTCCTTGTCTTCCGTAAACTACTTAAGACCTACCTATACCGCCAGGCATGGGGGATTTGAGACACCTTTCCCCCAGGCTTATTATAATTTATGTTTGGTATGTATGTGCTGTTTGGTTTTTAATTATGATAGGGTTTTTAGTTTTTTTCTTAATATTAGATTTGTGCCAGCATAATATTGTTTTTATCGTTGTTGTGAGCCGCCCCGAGTCTTCAGAGAGGGGCGGCATACAAATCTAATAAATTATTATTATTATTATTATTATTATTATTATTATTATTATTATTATTATTTTTACCATTGTTGTGAGCCGCCCCGAGTCTGCGGAGAAGGGCAGCATATAAATCCAATAAATCTAATCTAATCTTTACGCTATTCACCTGCCACAAAGTCTGTATATATTATGTAGGAAATAATTTTACCTCTCCGACGATCCTCATGGCTGAAACGTCAAGAAACGATACAGCCGAAAAATCAAGAATGACGCTATGAATGTCAATTCTAGGAACTTTGATGCTGGGAGGCAGGCTTGCGTTCCAGTCGACCCGGATTGGAAAATCCTTGGTGTTGATGGGTTGGTTCAGTTCTTCGATCATGTTGTTGTCCAGCTCTTCTTCCGAATCGGTCGCACCAGTGACCGTACAGAGAAAACCTTTCTGAACGAAAAAGAAAGAGAGAAGGCCAATATTTGTAATGCTTCTTAACCCTGAAAAGAGAAATCGGAACATTCGACCTTGAACAGTTCTGAAATTTAAGGTAAGTTGCTTCCTTGTACATAGAGAATGCATGTAATGCACTCTATATGGGGCTGCCCTTGGAGAGCATCTGGAAGCTCCAGTTGGTGCATAATGTAGCGGCTCGCATAGTTTTGTGCATACCCTGGTGGTCTAGACCAGTGTTTCCCAACCTTTTTTGAGCTGCGGCACATTATTCATATTTTCAAAATCCTGGGGAACACTGAACGGGGGGACGGGATGGGGGGGGGCGGCTAAAGAAAAGTTTGGACAAAAAAAATCTCTCTCTTCCTCCCTTTCGCTCTATTTCTCCCTCCCTCTTTCTCTCTCTTCCTTCCTTCCCTTCTTTCTCTCTCCAACCCTTTTTTCTTTCTTCCTCTCTTTTTTGCTCTCTTTCTCTCTCCCTCCTTCCCTCCCTCTATGTCTTTCTCTCTCCCTTGCTCTCTCTCTCTTTCTGTCTCTCTTGCTATCTCTCTCTTGCTCTCTCTCTCTCTCTTTCACTGTCTCTTGCTATCTCTCTCTTTCTCTTCCTCTCTTGCTATCTCTCTCTCTTTCTCTCTCTCTCTCTTTCTCTCTCTCTCTTGCTATCTCTTTCTTTCTCTCTCTCTCTCTTGTTATCTCTCTTTCTCTGTCTCTCTCTTTCTCTGTCTCTCTTTCTCTCTCTGCCTCTCTTGCAGCACGTCCAACCGCCACCGTCGGTGCCTACACCCTGGAGCTCCCTCTTGCCGCCGCCATCTCCCCGCGACTGCCTGGGGCCACTGCAGCCGGCACCCTCCCGCTCCCACTGCCAGTGCCCTCCCGCCGGGCTCCAAAGGACACTTGCCACTGATGCCAGGGAAGCTCCAGCTGGGTGGGGCGCTGCCGGTGCCGGTGCCTCTGACCTGGAGCTCCCACTCGCAACTGTCCCCCGGCTACTGCCCGATGCCGCTATTTCCGGCGCTCTCCTGCTGGGCCCCAAAGAAGGAAGGCGGGAAAAAGGAGCTTTGTGGCACACCTGACCGTGTCTCGCGGCACACTAGTGTGCCGCGGCACACTGGTTGGGAAACGCTGGTCTAGACAACTAGACACAAGAACAGTTTTCTCCCAAACGCCATCACTCTACTAAACAAATAATTCCCTCAACACTGTCAGACTTTCTACTAAATCTGCACTTCTATTCTACTAGTTTTTCTCATCATTCCTTTCACCCATTTCCTCCCATGTTGACTGTATGACTGTAACTTGTGGCTTGTATCCTAAGATTTTTATTAATATTGCTTCTTCATTGCTTATTTGACCCCTATGACAATCATTAAGTGTCATACCACATGATTCTTAACAAATGTATATTTTATTTTATGTACGCTGAGAGCATATGCACCAAGACAAATTCCTTGTGTGTCCAATCATACTTGGCCAATAAAAATTCTATTCTATTCTATTCTATTCTATTCTATTCTATTATATTTCTATTCTAGATGCATCACCTTTCCTGCGAGAGCTGCATTGGCTGCCGTTTGCTTTGGAGTACAATACAAGCAGTGGTGGCCAGCAGCCACTGTGTGATCAGGTGCTCCATTCCTGTAAGGAAAATACGGGCACCAATGCACCCCCGTGTGAGACTTAGCTTCTGTGCATGCGCAGCACGTGAAATCTCACACGAGAGCGTGTGTGAGAGCAAGATTTTGGTGATTTTCTCTGATTTTTTGCTTCTGCGCATGTACGGAAACAAAAATATCAGTGAAAATTGCCAAAATCTCGCTCTCGTGTGCGTCCTCTCATGAGATTTCGCTTGCTACACATGTGCAGAAATTTGGCTTCTGCACATGAGCAGCAAGTGAAATCTCACGAGAGGACGCCTGTGAAAGTGAGATTTTGATGATTTTCTCCATTTTTTTGCTTCTCCGCCTATGTGGAAACAAAAAAAATATCAGCCAAAAAAGCCAAAATCTTACTCTCGTGCGTGCATTGGTTTGAAATATTGCATGCTACACATGCACAGAAATTTAAAAAACAAATAAAATAAATAAAACAGAAAAAATAGGTAAAATAGAAAAAATAGATAAAATTATTAAATAAAAATAAATAATAAAATAAAGTAAAACAAAACAAAACAAAACATAATAAAATAAAATAAAATAATAAAGTAAAGTAAAGTAAAAAAAATAAAATAAAATAAAATAAAATAAATAAAATAAAATAATAAAAGTAAAGTAAAGTAAAGTAAAGTAAAGTAAAGTAAAGTAAAGTAAAGTAAAGTAAAGTAAAGTAAAGTAAAGTAAAGTAAAGTAAAGTAAAGTAAAGTAAAGTAAAGTAAAGTAAAGTAAAGTAAAGTAAAGTAAAGTAAAGTAAAGTAAAGTAAAGTAAAGTAAAGTAAAGTAAATAAAACGAGAGATCGGAGATAATTTTCCTGCTGCCATTTAAATAATGAAGGCTTCTTACCGGCGTTTCTTGAAGCTCTCCTTTACTTAACATCTTCTTCATTTTCCTCAGAGCTTTGTTGCGTTTCTGTAACACTCTCAACGGTTTAAAACCAACCTGAAATATGGAATAATTGCTTTAGCGGAGGTTTGATTATTATTTTTTAAAATCATCTGAGTATGTTTTCAGTTTCTTTTCGAGTAGAGAACACTGCCTTTATTTAAAATAGACTCCGGGTCTATGTTAAATTGTGCTGGTAGTCCTCAAGGTACAATCATAATTGAGCCCCAACGTTCTGTTGTTAGTGAGGCAGTATTTAAGTGAGTACAAATGTTTGTGAGGCCTAAAAGACACCCTCCTCTCCATCTCTCTATCTCACTCTCTCACCTCTCTCACTCTCTCACTCTCTCACTCTCACTCTCTCTCTCACTCTATCTATCTATCTATCTATCTATCTATCTATCTATCTATCTATCTATCTATCTATCTATCTATCTATCTATGTCTATCCGCTATCCCTACTTATTTATCTCTCTATATCCTCTCTCTCTTATCTAGCAACCTACTTGTAGTAAAGCTATCATCTATCTATCTATCTATCTCTATCTATCTATCTATCTATCTATCTATCTATCTCTATCTATCTATTAGCTATCCCTACCTATATATCTTGGAGCCGCTCCGAGTCCTCGGAGAGGGGCGGCATACAAATCTAATAAATTATTATTATTATTATTATTATTATTATTATTATTATTATTATTTCTATATCCTCTCTCTCTTATCTATCAATCTACTTACAGTAAAGCTATCTATTTATATTCCTTCCTTCCTTCTTTCCTTCCTTCCTTCCTTACTTTCTATTTTATCATCCATCCATCCATCCATCCATCATCTGTCTGTCTGTCTGTCTGTCTACCTACCTACCTACCTACCTACCTACCTACCTACCTATCTATCGTTTAATTTTTTTTGGTGGGAATTCATTCCTGTTAAGATTCTGCCTTACGAAATGCTTACCGCAGCAGTCAATTTTTCCTTGAAGAAATCAACATTGGCAAAGAAGATCGGAGACGGGCACCTGAAAATCTTCACTCCTTCTGGCTCATAGATCTAGGCAGCAAAATATCCCCTGTTAATTGTCTGGCACTCCGCTGCCCAAAACCGGACACGCTAAACTTCTCCCGTTTCTTTTTCATGTCGTTTAAATGACCCCGTAATCCCTTTGCAGAGTGAAGTCGGGGCAAACAAATAGAGCTGAATGTTTACTGGCCCATTGCCCTTCCCTGTCGCCAATGGGGAGTTCCATTCAGCAGATACTTTCTCCTTGTGGCCGCAGAGTGAAATATCACCTTCTACCACTGGGGGGCAGTAGCTGGTGTTGTCAGGTGGGAAATTCCGGGATGCGCACACAGCTGTGTGTCCCCCGATGTACATGTGCATGCCCCTGCATGAGATTTGGCCTCTGCGCATGCGCAGCAAGTGAAATCTCATGTGAGAATGCTTACGCCAGTGAGATTTCGGCAGTTTTCTATAATTTTTTGCTTCTGCGCATGCGCAAAAGCAAAAATATCAGCAAAACTTGCCAAAATCTCACTTGCGCACTTGCTGCGCATGCGCGGAAGCCAAATCTCCCACCGCCAGGGGCAACCGCCGGGCACCCGCCGGACACCTGCGTGCCCCCGATGGCCTCTGAGGGCTCAATAGTAACGCCGAAGACAAGCGGTTCTTCACTGCCCTCTACCTAGAATCGAACTCACAGCCTCCTGATTGTGAGGCGAGAGCTCCACCTCTAGACCCACCACAACACCCATCTTAAATGACTCCCAACAAAATATCCAATTCTTACGTCTGAGTAGTCTTTCCTGTTTCTGTAGATGTCGTTCCTTCCAACGTTAGCCAAAAGTGTGCATTTTGGACTGAAAAAGGAAGAAGAAAGCTGATTAATGCAGAATAAAAGGGACCAAATGTTATTCCCGCAATGTGAACCTTTGCTTATATCTCTATTATACCTCAGTTATATCTTAACACTGAGAGCATCTGCACCAAAGAGAAATTCCTTTTGTGTCCAGTCACACTTGGCCAATAAATTATTCTATTCTATTCTATTCTATTCTATTCTATTCCATTCCATTCCATTCCATTCCATTCCATTCCATTCTACTCTACTCTCTACTCTACACTCTACTCTATTCTATTTTATTCTACTCTACTTTCTATTCATTCCATATTTTGTTCTATTCTGCTCTGTTCCATTCTTACTCTACTCTACCTCTATACTCTACACTCTACTCTATTTTACTACTTTCTATTCATTCCATATTTTGTTCTATTCTGCTCTGTTCCATTCTTACTCTACTCTACTCTACTCTCTACTCTACACTCTACTCTACTCTATTCTATTTTATTCTACTCTACTTTCTATTCATTCCATATTTTGTTCTATTCACTCTACTTTCTATTCATTCCATATTTTGTTCTATTCTGCTCTGTTCCATTCTTACTCTACTCTACTCTCTACTCTACACTCTACTCTACTCTATTCTATTTTATTCTACTCTACTTTCTATTCATTCCATATTTTGTTCTATTCTGCTCTGTTCCATTCTTACTCTACTCTACCCTACCCTACCCTACCCTACCCTCACCCCACCCCCACCCCTACCCTACCCTACCCTACCCTACTCTACTCTACTCTACTCTTTTAATCTAAGTACTTTTGCGGGGAATCTGTCATGGTTGCTAAGCAACCGCTCATTACATGAGGATAACCTGTACCAAGTACCTAAGAGGGCAGGCTTGGTACCACTTGGTAGCACCATGAAGGATGCTTCCTTGGAAATCCAAGCACAAATATATGGCAGGTATATTGCTCTGCATATTTCCCCCAATGTATTTGTGACCAAAAAAAGGGGGGGGACCATAACTTGATTGATAAATGATTTTACTCCATCCGAAATGACTTGATATCTTTAATCCGCTTTAGGAAGCTGAGCCGAGCAATGAAATGCGCATTTACTTACAACTGAACCCGGAATACAACCGTCAGGAGCTCAAATCCAAGGCCGGCGGCTAAACCAAGATCCAATCCCAGTAGAAAGGCAGCCAGGAAAGAAACAATCCAGACAATCTAACAGCAAGAACAAAAAGTAAATATCAAAGGAGATGCCATTGGCAGATGTCACTAGAAGCAAAAAGGAGAGAATTCTCAGCAAGGCATTTTGGACCCTCCTCAAAACGAGGTAGGGGCAGCTACGCCTGAAGCCCTTTTGACATTTTTACAACATTTATATTTTGGTGGTAAATATTATTGCTGATAAACAATGTCCAATGTTTGACATGGAGACATAGTAGGTTTTTGAGTGGGCAGGCAGACAATCTATCTATCTATCTATCTATCTGTCTGTCTGTCTGTCTGTCTGTCTGTCTGTCTGTCTGTCTGTCTATCTATCTATCTATCTATCTATCTATCTATCTATCTATTATCTATCTATCTATCTATCTATCTATCTATCTATCTATCTATCTATCTATCTATCTATCTATCTATCTATCTATCTATCTATCTATCTATCTATCTATCTATCTATCTATCTATCTATCTATCTATCTATCTATCTATCTATTATCTATCTATCTATCTATTATCTATCTATCTATCTATCTATTATCTATCTATCTATCTATTATCTATCTATCTATCTATTTATTTATCTATCTATCTATTATCTATCTATCTATCTATTATCTATCTATCTATCTATTATCTATCTATCTATCTATCTATCTATCTATTATCTATCTATTATCTATGTATCTCTATCTATCTATCTATCTATCTATCTATCTATCTATCTATCTATCTATCTCTATCATCTCTCTCACTCTACCTACCTACCTCTATCTATCTATCTATCTATCTATCTATCTATCTATCTATCTATCTATCTATCTATCTATCTATCTATCTATCTATCTCTATCATCTCTCTCACTCTACTACCTACCTACCTCTACTCTATCTATCTATCTATCTATCTATCTATCTATCTATCTATCTATCTATCTATCTATCTATCTATCTATCTCTATCATCTCTCTCACTCTATCTACCTACCTCTATCTATCTATCTATCTATCTATCTATCTATCTATCTATCTATCTATCTATCTCTATCATCTCTCTCACTTTACCTACCTACCTACCTACCTCTATCTATCTATCTATCATCTATCTATCTATCTATCTATCTATCTATCTATCTATCTATCATCTATCTATCTATCTATCTATCTATCTATCTATCTTTAATTTGTCAAACATGTATAGGATAGTAGTAGTTTGTATAAACATAACATAAGTAAAAAGTAATGATAAAGGAGATAGATAGAGATAGATAGATAGATAGGACAGTAGGACAGGGAAGGTAGGGTTAGAAACGGGGAGAGGTCATCAGTAAACAGTCTAAGGTTAAAGTTTTTGGGGTTTGGGGAAGAAACCACAGAGTCAGGTAGTGAATTCCAGGCATTGATCACTCTATGGCTAAAATCGTATTTCTTGCAGTCGAGTTTGGAGCGATTGACATTTAGTTTGAATCTATTATGTGCTGGTGTATTGCTGTGGTTGAAGATGAAGTAGTCATTGACAGGAAGGACATTTTGGTATATGATTTTATGAACTACATCGAGGCAACATAGTTGTAAATTGTCTAATTGCAGTATTTCAAGTCTGGTGGAATAAGGTATTTTGTTGCGAACGGAGGAGTGAAGGACTCTTCTTGTGAAATATTTCTGGACTCCCTCAATTGTATTAATGTCTCATATGCAATGGGGATTCCATACAGGTAAGCTGTATTCTAGAATTGGTCTGACAAATGTTTTGTAAGCTCTGGTTAGCTGTGTAATATTTCCAGAGAAGAAGCTGCATAAGATTAGATTAACAACTGTTAGGGCTTTTTTTGTGTGGCAATGTTGTTACAGTGAGCTCTAGCACTTAGATGGTTGGATATGAGTACTCCAAGGTCTTTGACAGAGTGAGGGTCATCTACAAGTTTGTTTCCTGCAAGCAATAGCACTTGACTTATATACCATTTTACAGCCTTCTCTAAGTGGCTTACAGAGTCAGCCTATTGCCTCCAACAATCCGGGTCAACCTTGAGCCAATCACAGATGGACAGAAGGATGAGTCAACCTTGAGCCGGTCAGGATCGAACTCTTGAGAGTGGGCAGAATTAGCCTCCAATATCACATTCCAAATACGGTGCCACCCTATTGTTTAAACAAACTTTTCATGAAGATAAGAGCAGAGTTGGAGAACCGCCAACTTCACCAAAGTGGAACAAAATGGCGAACAGCTTTGTTTTCTCTTTGGTTTCTCTCTCAGACATATGTTCTATGACTTTTTAAATGTTTGAATCGCTATTTGCGCAGCTGGGTTGGTGGGGAGTCACTTACACAATCGCACTTGTCTTTTTTCCACAAAACTCCAATCTCTTTGAACTGCCACAACATGCCTTTCAGATTTCCCAGGACCAAAGCTGCAAGGACTGACTGTTGACAAAAGAATGACATACACGTTTAAAGACAGAAGCTCACAATACGAGACAAGAAGACAGACAAGAGGGAGATTTGGATATCTCAGAATATAGGTAGTCCTCGACTTGCAACCATGGGTTTAATGACCGTTCAAAGTTAAAACGGCACTGAAAAAAGTGACTTGTGACCTTTCTCCCACATTTAATGACCATTGAAGCATCCCCATGGTCACACGATCCAAATCATGTGATTCCCTATTGTGACCTTCTGACAATCAAGGTCATTGGGAGAAGCCAGTTTCACTTAATCACCATGAACTCAGCATCTTTATATCTGTAGCAGGAAACGTAATAAAATGGGGCAAAACTCATTTAACAACTGTCTCCCGTAGGAACAGAAATTTTGGGCTCAGTTGTGGGCTCAATTGTTGAGGACTACCTATTACAGAAAATGATTCCCACCTGTAGCAACGCAACGCAACGCAACGCAAACCAACCCTAACCAGCTCAACCTAACCTAACCCAATACAACTTTACCCAACACAATACAAATCAAACCAATATAATCCAACCCAACCCAAATCAATGCAACCCAACCCTGACCAGTCCAACTTAACCCAAACCAACTCTACTTAACCCAATCCAATGTTACCCAACCCAACCCAATGCAACCCAACTCAATCTAATGTAATCCAACCCAACCCAACCCAAATCAATCCAACCCAATTTCAACCCAATGCAACCCAACCCAACCCTAACCAGCTCAACTTAACCCAACCCAACTCTACCCAACCCAATCCAACTTTACTCAACCCAATGCAATTCAACTAAATACAACATAATCCAACCCAACCCAAATCAATGCCACCCAAAGTAACCCAAGCTCAACCCAATGCAACCCAACTCTACCTAACCCAATCCAACCTACCTAAAGCAATCCAACCCAACCCAACTACTATGCCCCAAAGTCAGTACCTTTTGCAGTGGTTCCAAGAGATATCCAATGGCTAAGATAGCAATCATGACAATGATAGCTGAAAGGAGTCCAGCGACCTGCAGGACAAAAAAAAAAATCCCTTGATTAACACATTCCTCTAAAACAACTTTGGGGTAATTCATTTACCGCAAAACCTTAAAATGCCAAAATACCTGCGTCTTCCCTCCAGTGCTTTCTTGAACTCCAGACCGAGACAGAGAAGTGCTTGCCGCAAATCCTTTGAACACCCCTCCAAAGACGTTGGCAATTCCAAAGGCAATTAATTCCTTTAAAACACATCAACACACACATAAACACATATTGTAAGGCAATACAGATAGTTCCCGACTTACAATGATTCACTTAGTGACCATTTGAAATTACAAAAAATTTGACTTACGACTAGTTTCCCACACCTGCCCTCTTGTTAGTCCTCTGGTATCCCCACCATATTCAAACCAGATGTTTTAAGAACGGCCATCCTTAGAATGCTATCCTTAAAGTCCTTCATGGCATCGAACCAGAATATCTCCAGGACCGCCTTCTGCCGCACGAATCCCAGTGACCGGTTAGGTCCCACAGAGTTGGCCTTCCCCAGGTCCTGTCGACTAAGCAATGTCGTTTGGCGGGACCCAGGAGAAGAGCCTTCTCTGTGGCGGCCCCGACCCTCTGGAACCAGCTCCCCCCAGATATCAGAGTTACCCCCACCCTCCTTGCCTTTCGCAAGCTCCTTAAAACCCACCTCTGTCGTCAGGCATGGGGGAATTGAACTATTCCTTCCCCCTAGGCTTATAGAATTTATACATGGTATGCTTGTATGTATGATTGGTTCTTTAAATTGGGGTTTTTTAGATTATTTTTAATATTAGATTTGTTTACATTGTCTTTTTATATTGTTGTTAGCCGCGAGTCTTCAGAGAGGGGCGGCATACAAATCTAATAAATACAAATACAAATTCTTCTTTGGGTCTGGGTCTCCTTGATGTGTGGTCACTGGTTGGCAGAAACTGCTTAGAACAGGGATGTCAATCTCAAGGACTGTGGGATGCTTAGATCTAGCCCAGTGATGGCATAACTTTTTTCCCTTGGGTGCCGAAAGAGCTTGGGCACGCGCTACACACATGTGCAAGTGGCCACACTCATAATTCAATGCCTGCGGAGGGCAAAAACAGCTTCCCTTGTCCCCCCGGAGGCTCTGTAGAGACTGGAAACAGCCTCTTTCCCAACTTCTGGTGGGCCCAGTAGGCTCGTGTTTCGCCCTCCCCAGGCTCCAAAGGCTTCCCCGGAGCCGGAGAAGGGTAAAAACGCCCTCCCACATCCTCCCAGAGGCTGTCTGGAAGCCAAAAATGCCTTCCAGAGCCTCTGTGTGAGCCAAAAATCACCTGGCCGGCAGACACATGCATGTTGGAGCTGAGCTAGGACAACGGCTCATGTGCCAGTGGATATGGCTCCATGTGCCACCTATAACACCCGTGCCATTGGTTCGCCATCACTGATTAGTGAAGGACTGGTCCGCAGTGCAAAACCAGAGTTTGGGAGGGCCGGGCACGGCCCATTTTGGTCAGCATAGCGCTCAGGCCATCACAGACATTCCTGACACAAGTGCCATCAAGCTGGCCGCGCCCATTCTGCCCAGCCCCACCTCCCCCAAGATCAAACACCACCCCAATAAAATTGAGTTTGACACTCCTGGCTTAAAGAGTTCCCCCTTCCCCATTCCCAAGGGCTTCCCTCCGGCCCAGTATTGGGTTCCTGCTGGTATGTTTGAGGACGCTGCACCAGTGGTAAACTGGTCCTGCACACCCAGTGTCAAATTTCTGGTGTGCGCACACGAGCATCCCGGAGAGATTTTGGTTCTGCGCATGCTACGGTGGCCTGGCAGGAAGTAAGACAAGAAGCGGTAGCGAAGCGGCAGATCTGTCACTCGCTAGATACTTACCTGATTGGCGTCGATGGGGTAATCATGCTTAATGGCATAAACTTTGGCCACTGAAAAGGCAACGGCGAAGCCGACGATAGCGATGGAGATACTGTCTCCCACGCAACGTTCGAAGTACTTGAGATCGGGAGCCACTGGCGCTTGAAATCTAGAACGAAGGCACAGGGGGTGTTTACGATGGTGACCATGGGTTGTTTTGCTAACACTGGTTGACTCAATACAGGCAAAGCTATCTGGTTCCATTAATATGTATTAATTCTGCTTATTTGTCCTACACATATTCCATTAATATCTCTCCTTGAGGCAAAGGCCACTGCCTTACAAGGCAGAGGCCCAGGTTCAAATCCCAGTAAGGGTGTGGCTACCAGATGAGAGCAAATAAGCTTGAAATAGATCTATAGTAGTCTCCCTTCCTTTTCAATATCAGCAAAAATATTTTATTTATTTATTTATTCATTTATTCATTCATTTATTTATTTATTAGATTTGTACGCCGCCCCTCTCCGTAGACTCGGGGCGGCTCACAGCAACAATAAAACAATGTACAACAAATCTAATAATTTAAAAAACACTAAAAACCCCATTATTAAAAGCAAACATACACACAACCATACCATGCATAAACAGTATAGGCCCGGGGGAGATGTCTCAATTCCCCCATGCCTGACGGCAGAGGTGGGTTATAGATTATAGTTGTGGGCTATAAAAAAAGAAAAGTTTATATGCCTTGGAATATGGCCCCTCATGGGGCTGAGAGGCAAAAAGGAAGCTGTGATGCTCCTTCCATATACCAGCGTGAAAAAAATCGCACACAACCCTTCCCTGGTACAAGTGGATAAGGAGGTGAGCCTGTAGCCTTGAGGCGAAGAGCACTGCCTTAGAAGGCAGAGGCCCGGGTTCAAATCCCAGTAAGGGTGCGGCTACATGATGAGAGCAAATAAGCTTGAAATAGATCTATAGTAGTTTCCCTTCCGTTTCATTATCAGCAAAAATGTTACACACACATGCATGTATGTAGTATATATATATGTGTGTGTGTATGTATGTATGTATGTATGTATGCATGTATGTATGTATGTAGTATAGTGTCTACTTACCCGATATCTAATGTTCCAACGGTGTCTACCTGGAATTTTTCTTTGAAATTAAAACCGTAAGATAGCCCAGCCGCTATGACTGTCTGGAAAGGAACAAAACAATAATAATAATAAAAAAGGATTACAAGTTTTCAATGGACTATTTCAATATTTACCTTCATCCAGGCGTGACATGCCTCCAGTTTGCTCGTGCTTGTGGTTCGTCGGAGAACCAGTCGTGAAGCGAGTTCGAGGCTCTGCCCGCCTGCCCAGACGCTGTCACTTGGATTCTTTTACCTTCTGCCCATGCGCAAAGCATTCTGTACATGTGCAGAGCAGTGAAGGGTCGCTCTTCTTCGGCGCTACTGGTGCGGTCTCCGAAACCGGTGTGGACATATGCACGCCCGTCAATGCAAGATTTGGCTTCTGCATATGCACAGAAGCCAATGTGTGAGGACGCACATGTGCGAGTGAGATTTCGGTGGTTTTCAGTGATATTTTTGCTTCTGCGCATGCGCAGAAACAGAAAACCAGCAAAAATCGCCGAATTCTCACTTGCGCGAGAATCGTCACATGATATTTTGTTTGCTGTGCATGCACAGAAGCCAAATCTCATGCGGGGCATGCATGCATGCATCGGAGACATGCAGCTGCGCGCATATCCCAGAATTTCCTACCGGGACGGAGCACTGAACTGTGCTAGCAGCAACTTACTTACTTACTTACTTACTTTCTTACTTTCTTACTTTCTTACTTACTTACTTACTTACTTACTTACTTACTTACTTACTTACTTACTTACTTAGCTACCTACCTACCTACCTACCTACTTACTTATCTACTTACTTACCTACTTACTTAGCTACCTACCTACTTACTTACCTATCTACCTACTTACCTACCTACCTACCTACTTACTTATTTACCTACTTACCTACTTACCTACTTACTTACTTACCCACTTACCTACTTACTTACTTACCTACTTACTTACTTACCTACTTACCTACTTACTTACTTACTTACTTACCTACTTACTTACCTACTTACTTACTTACCTACTTACTTACTTACTTATCTACTTACCTACTTACTTACTTACTTACCTACTTACCTACTTACTTACTTACTTACCTACCTACCTACTTACCTACTTACCTATTTATTTATTTATTTATTTATTTATTTATTTATTTATTTATTTATTTATTTATTAGATTTGTATTCCGCTCCTCTCCGTAGACTCGGGGTGGCTAACAACAATAATAAAAACAGCATATAACAAGTCTAAAATTTAAAATAACTAAAAAAAACCCCTTATTAAAAACCAAACAAGCACACACATAAACATACCATGTATAAATTGTATAGGCCTAGGGGGAAAGGATATCTCAGTCCCCCCATGCCTGATGACAGAGGTGGGTTTTAAGGGGCTTACGAAAGGCGAGGAGGGTGGGGGCAATTCTGATCTCTGGGGGGAGCTGGTTCCAGAGGGCTGGGGCCGCCACAGAGAAGGCTTTTCCCCTGAGTCCCGCCAATCGACATTGTTTTGTCGACGGGACCCGGAGAAGGCCAACTCTGTGGGACCTAACTGGTTGCTGGGATTTGTGTAGCAGAAGGCAGTTCCGGAGATATCACTGGTGCTGAGGGTAAAAACATCCAAATGGCGGTGTCCGAGTGGGTGGGCGGAGCCTCATGCTCCCTTCGCGGCTGGCTCTCCGACAACCCACAATCACGAGCAAACTGGGAGCATTTCACGCCTGCCTTCATCTTTGACCGATTGCCTGTCTAATTTTCGCCTGTCCTTTCGACCATGAATGATGGAGCGAAACTGTCAAGGTTCTCATTGTCTTTACGCCTGAAAAACCTCTGAAACCTGAAGCTGGGTTTGAATTAATGGAGATGTTTTTAATAGTAAGGTCTTACGGGGACATTTCCTTTTCATATCAGTAGGAAATCGAGAGTTCTCCCAACCGAGGAACAAACTAATGTTTCTCTATTGAGGAAAATACAAATTGGGTTGATTAAGGTCAGGGTTATAGCATTTACTGGGTGTGGTGAGCTGTAGCGATGAAGATGCTGGACTTGCCAACCTGAAAGATGGTGATTTAAGACCCCTGGGTCGCATGATGGGGTGAGCTCCTATTCCTGGCAGTTCCAAAGCATGCAGAGGCGAGTAGATAAATAGGTACCACCCAGTGAAGAGCTCCCCGTCGCCAGTGCTTCTGGTGCACTCCCCGTGACAGGCACATGCATGCATGTGTTTGGCATGCACGCATGCGCTGGCATGGGATTCAGTTTCTATGCATGCGCAGGAAATGAAATCTCACACGAGGAGGGTCGCTTTTGTGAGATTTTGCCTATTTTCGGCGGGGTTTTTGCTTCCACACATGCAAAGAAATAGCTGAACATTGGCAAAATCTCATGTGCGAGAGCGTCCTTGTGCGAGGTAGGTAGGTAAGTAGGTAGATAGATAGATGATAAAGATAGATAGATAGATAGATAGATGATAAAGATAGGTAAATAGATAGATGATAGATAGATAGATGATAAAGATAGATAAATAGATAGATAGATAGATAGATAGATAGATAGATAGATAAGATAGATAGATAGATAGATAGATAGATGAGATAGATAGATAGATAGATAGATAGATAGATAGATAGAAAGAAAGAAAGAAAGGTAGGTAGGTAGGTAGGTAGGTAGGTAGGTAGGGAACCCAACTCATTTCATTTTATTGTATGACAATTAGCGTACATTCAAAGGGACAATAAAGTTATTCTAACTAGTTGGGCAATGAAATGTCTTTAAGAAAGCAACCAAGTTCTGAGAGTACCAAGGAGCCCACCTTTCATTTATACTCTTACAGCTTGGTTCCAGATGTAGAAAGTGACAATATTCTGGGTTCTTTTTGCCCTCCAGAGGAAGTCAGATCACAGAAAACAAGATGGCGGCCATGACTGAAGAATCATTCCTTTCTGAGGTACTTCACAGTAAACAAAAAGCTTCAATCGTGTCGCTGTGGCTGCCATCTTGAATTTCGTTTTATTTATTTATTTATTGAATTGACTTTCCCTCAGCTGAGGACAAGCGATAGATGTGAATAGAACCCCGAAACGTTAACATTTAAAAATTTTACAATGGTCTTGCGAAAGAAACGTAGGCCTTCTTACCACAATGACTTCAATAGGAATCGGTACCGGGAGTTTGGCTTTGTAACGGTCGTTTAGTTCCTTGACCACGCTCACCACGACTAAGATGATGAGCGCGGTGACTAAATCCGCGATGTTGGTGTCGGTGATTTGCTCAAATATGCTCTTAAGGGTCTGTTAAAGAGGAAGGACAGACTGGGCATTGACACGATATAATTGCAAACGACGAATGGAATGAAAAATGAAATGCAATAACTATGAGTAATAATATTATGTTTATATGTACTAAATAAGGGAACAGCAATATACATATTTTAACATAACAAGATACATGTAATAATAAGAGGGAGGTTTAGAAATTGAATGGCGGTAGCATTAGATATATTTAAACAATATGAAATGCAATAACTATGAGTAATAATATTATGTTTATATGTACTAAATAAGGGAACAGCAATATACATATTTTAACATAACAAGATACATGTAATAATAAGAGGGAGGTTTAGAAATTGAATGGTGGTAGCATTAGATATATTTAAACAATATGAAATGCAATAACTATGAGTAATAATATTATGTTTATATCTACTAAATAAGGGAACAGCAATATACATATTTTAACATAACAAGATATATGTAATAATAAGAGGGAGGTTTAGAAATTGAATGGTGGTAGCATTAGATATATTTAAACAATATGAAATGCAATAACTATGAGTAATAATATTATGTTTATATGTACTAAATAAGGGAACAGCAATATACATATTTTAACATAACAAGATATATGTAATAATAAGAGGGAGGTTTAGAAACTGAATGGCGGTAGCATTAGATATCTTTAAACGATATGAAATGAAAATGAAATATAATATCTATGAGTAATAATATTATGTTTATAAGTACTAAATAACATGGGAACAGCAATATATATATTTTAAAATAGCAAGATATACGTAATAATAAGAGAGTGGTTTAGAAATTGAATGGCGGTAGCATTAGACATATTTAAACAATATGAAATGAAAATGAAACGTAATAACTATGAGTAATAATATTATGTTTATGTGTACTAAGTAAGACGGGAACAACAATATACATATTTTAACATAACAAGATATACGTAGCAATAAGAATTAATCAATAAGTTTAGAAATTGAATGGCAGTAGCATTAGATATATTTAAACAATATGAAATGAAAATGAAATGTAATAACTATGAGTAATAATACTATGTTTATGTGTCCTTAGTTGTATGATATGCAGGTATGTTTAAGCAATATAAAATGTTTAAAAAACTTAACAAAAAACCCTAAAGAAAAATAAGGGTTCAGGGTTTACAGTGGTACCTCTACCTAAGAACGCCTCTACTTACAAACTTTTCTAGATAAGAACTGGGTGTTCAATATTTTTTTGCCTCTTCTCAAGAACCATTTCCCACTTACAAACTTGAGCCTCTCAAATTGTAACTGGAAAAGGCAGGGAGAAGCCTCCGTGGGGCCTCCCTAGGAATCTCTTGGGAGGAAACAGGGCCGGAAAAGGCGGGGAGAAGCCTCCATGGGGCCTCTCTAGGGATCTCCTGCAAGGAAGCAGGGTTGGAAAAGGCAGGGAGAAGCCTCCATGGGGCCTCTTTAGGGATCTCCTGGGAGGAAACAGGGCCAGAAAAGGCGGGGAGAAGCCTCCGGGGGGGGGGGGGGCTCTCTAGGAATCTCCTGGGAGGAAACAGGGCCAGAAAAGGCAGGGAGAAGCCTCCATGGGGTCTCTCTAGGAATCTCCTGGGAGGAAACAGGGCCTCCACCCTCCCTGTGGTTTCCCAAATCACACTCATTATTTGCTTTTACACTGATTCCTATAGGAAAAATTGCTTCTTCTTACAAACTTTTCTACTTAAGAACCTGGTCACGGAACGAATTAAGTCCGTAAGTAGAGGTACCACTGTATTTTATTTATTTATTCATTTTTAATTGGACTTATATTGGCAATACTTACCCAGATGAGACCCAGCGGTTTATTAAACGGCTCGACCTTGAGTTGAAAAATGAACTTCAGTTGAGACACAAAAACGTGTATCGCAGCAGCCGTAGTAAATCCACTGATTAATGGCTGAGATAAATAGATGACGATGAAGCCAAAACGTAAGGCACCCAGGACTAACTGGAGCAGAAGAATACAGACATTATTGATGGAAAAAGAAACGAGGAGATTCATGGTTATTCCGGAAAAACTGAAAAATTTAAATCACGGACATTTTTAAAAATAATATAATTCTTCATTTTGTATCAGGCAAAATATAGAGACAAATACAGTGATACCTCGTCTTACAAACGCCTCTTCACACAAACTTTTCGAGATACAAACCCGGGGTTTAAGATTTTTTTGCCTCTTCTTACAAACTATTTTCACCATACAAACCCACTGCTGCCGCTGGGATGCCCCGCCTCCGGACTTCCGTTGCCAGCGAAGCACTCATTTTTGCACTGCTGGGATTTCCCTGAGGCTCCCCTCCATGGGATACCCCACCTCCGGACTTCTGTGTTTTTGCGATGCTGCAGGGGAATCCCAGCATTGCAAAAATGAGCACTTTGCTGGCAACGGAAGTCCAGAGGTGGGGTTTCCCAGCAAGGGGAGACTCAGTGAAATCGCAGCATGGCAAAAACACAGAGGTCCGGAGGTGGGGTTTTGAGGACTTCGGTGTTTTTGCGATGCTGCGATTTCACTGATGGGAAACCCCACCTGGGAAACCCCACCTCCGCTGGGAAACCCCACCTCCGGACTTCCGTTGCCAGCGAAGCGCTCGTTTTTGTGATGCTGGGATTCCCCTGCAGCATCACAAAAACACAGTCCGGAGGTGGGGTTTCCCATGGAGGGGAGCCTCAGGGGAATCCCAGCAGTGCAAAAACGGGTGCGTTCAGCTGGCAAAAGGGGTGAATTTTGGGCTTGCATGCACTTGGACATCCGTTTCAATAACCACAGATACACTTGGCATCCATGAATCTGTCTAATCCTGCCTTGAAGCTATCCAGGCTGACAGCTGTCACGACCTCTTCTGGAAGTGAATTCCATCAACCAAGGACCCTCAAGGTGAAGAAATATTTCCCTTTATTTGTCCTCACTTTCTTACCTATGAGCTTTAGGGAGGGCCCCCTCGTCCTAGTATTTTCTATCCCACACATGATTTTATACATTTCGATCAAGTCACCTCTTAAACGCCGTCTTTAAACGCCGTCTTTAAACACCCCTGGATACAGAAAATGTCTTACCTGAAAGATACCAGCGAGGACAGTAACAGATAAGGCCACCATAACTCTTTCCGACGAATTGTTCATTGCTTCATTGGCGTCCCCAGGCACATCGGGTACCATGTTTATAACGGCTCCTCCTACCATCAGGCTCAGGATGGGGAAAGGCCCTGTGTGACATGATTTAATTGACACGATCTGCCTGTCAAACAGTCCCCATGACTTTTACCCAGTGATGGGTTGTAGTGATGGGGCGACACAGCGGAGGTAGTAAATTTATTGAATATTTAAAAGGTTTTTTAATTGTCCTTCCTTCTCCATTACCCTAGTGTGATCCTTAATTACTTTTAAAATAGGAAATAATTAAATAGTATGTTTTTATCCATAAACGCTTTAATCATTTTAATCATTATCTAGAAATGAACTTTTATAGAGATGAAAGAAAATTGAGCTACTTGCCCAATCGATTATCATACTGAACCTTGTGGGTTCAGTACAAAACCTTAAAATGTGATTGTGCTCCTCAACAAATAATGCTGTCTATCATTTATCCTATTCAAATATGTGACTTAATCAACTGAAAAAGAGTCCAAGCACCGGTCACAATTCAAAGTGTTGGTTATGACCTATAAAGCCCTTCATGGCACCGGACCAGATTATCTCAGGGACCGCCTTCTGCTGCACGAATCCCAGCGACCAGTTAGGTCCCACAGAGTGGGTCTTCTCTGGGTCCCGTCAACTAAACAATGTTGCTTGGCGGGACCCAGGGGAAGAGCCTTCTCTGTGGCGGCCCCAGCCCTCTGGAACCAACTCCTCCCAGAGATTAGAATTGCCCCCACCCTCCTTGCCTTTCGTAAGCTACTTAAAACCCACCTCTGCCGCCAGGCATGGGGGAATTGAGATTCTCTTTCCCCCTAGGCCTTTAGAATTTTATGCATGGTATGTCTGTATGTATGTTTGTTTAGTTTTACAATAAGGGTTTTTAACTGTTTTAATATTGGATTGTTATATGCTGTTTTTATTACTTTTGTTAGCCGCCCCGAGTCTACGCAGAGGGGCGGCATACAAATCCAATAAATAAATGAATGAATAAATAAATTCTTCATATATTCGAATCCATTCGAATGGATTCGAAACAAAGATTGAAAATGTAACAATACAAAGTACCAGTATACAAAAGAAAGATAACAATTACCTTAAGATGTATGATCTCTTTTTCTATGTATTTCTTTCTACACTAATAGTAAAATCTACTTACGACATTTTTATGTAAATGTACAAATATATGAAGAGATGTATTGGAAAAGGTAATAGAAATGGATTAAGATCTGTTAAACTAGAACAAAATATGTGAGAAATATCTTTTTACTCCTTGTTTTTTTTATTTTATTTTTCTCTTTTCTTTTTGAAAAACAATAAAGATACTTTAAAAAAAATAAAAATAAATACATTCTTCATATATTTTAGCCTCCAGTCCCCTAATCATCTTTGTTGCTCTTCTCTGCACTCTTTCTGGAGTCTTAAACAGAACATTTAATCGAGACATGATATTGTTCTCTGCAGGCACATCTATATTTAATTGAATTTTAAGTCCTTCCCATGCTAGATAATCCTCCATACTCATAAAAATCACATATTTATGCTGCCTGCCTTTTATGTGATTGCAACACCAAAGTTTGTGCGGGCCCTTGAGTCCAATGTTTTATGGTTCTTCTCGGGCCGCACTGGATCATAAATTATGTAATTGGAGGACTGGTTTGGTCGAGCATGCACTATTGTCAGGCTAATTACAAACTTAGCCCCAAGTTCAACCAGAATTTAGTTCAACTTACCAACGGAGATATGCCTGGAAGTGCCAAAGAAGAAATAGACAACCACGGGGAAAAACGCTGCGTAGAGTCCATAACTTGGCGGGACGTTTGCCAATAAAGCAAAGGCTAGGCCTTCAGAAAAAAAATAATTGTTTGTTGGTTTGCTTTTTCCATTTCTACGCCGCACTTCCCCTGACTCGGGGCAGCTTACAACATATTAATACATAACAATGGAAGAAATAATAATAATAATAATAATAATAATAATAATAATAATCCACTGGAACTTATGCCGGAACTACTATTTACCAGTGGCAAAGAACTGGTGGGATCATAAGCCCGAAAAAGTGGTCGAAAATGAGCAAGCAAAACTACTGTGGGACTTCCGACTTCAGACTGACCGAATTCTGAAGCATAACACACCAGACATTGTGATCGTGGAGAAAAAGAAAGTATGGATCATCGACATCGCAATCCCAGGGGACAGCAGAATTGAGGAGAAGCAGCTAGAGAAATTAGTGAAATACGAAGATCTAAAAATCGAGCTGCAACGACTCTGGCATAAGCCCGTGAAAGTGGCCCCAGTGGTACTTGGCACGCTGGGCGCAGTGCCAAAGGATCTCAGTGGACATTTGAAAACCATCGGAATTGACAAAATCTCCATGTGTCAATTGCAAAAGGCCGCTTTACCGGGATCAGCAGTGACGAGGACAGCATTTCATATAGGAACACCCCCCCAAAAAAACACACACATTTAACTAGAACTTAAAACAGTTACCTTGTAGGATGGCGACCAGCCCTGTGCTTATTCCAGAAACAATGTCGCTAAGAAGCCAATTCTTGATCTGATACGCAGGTAACCAGGAAGCCACCGGGAACAACTGAAGTCCGGCACTTTTGACTCTTTGTGGAGTACACCTGAAAAGACAAGAGAGCATTGTTCCACGACCAGGTTCTTATGTAGAAAAGTTTGTAAGAAGAAGCAGTTTTTCCCATAGGAATCAATGTAAAAGCAAATAATGCGTGCGATTGGGGAAACCACAGGGAGGGTGGAGGCCCTGTTTCCTCCCAGGAGATTCCTAGAGAGGCCCCACGGAGGCTTCTCCCCACCTTTTCCGGCCCTGTATTTTCTGTATTTTATCTTAGGATGGATCTATGTTTATCCCAGGCATGTTTAAATTCAGTTGCTGTGGATTTACCAACCATGTCTGCTGGAAGTTTGTTCCAAGCATCTACTACGCTTCCCGTCAAATAATATTTTCTCACGTTGCTTCTGATCTTTTCCCCAACTAACCCCCTCAACTAACCTTTGTTATTGGGTTCACTTTCCTGTTAAAAACACTTCCCTCCTGAACCACAGTTTTGGTCTACCATGTCAACTTTTTAAGCTACAGGATATCCTCAAAATTGCGCATATAAAAGAAAGTAAAAACTTACCAAATCTACTGTTTGTAAAGAATAATTTTATTCATACAAAGGCTATAATAGTTACTGCAAGTTAAACTGTGTTCATATGAATAGTTGTTTTTTTTAATCTAATGGTAATTATACATATTAAGGTGAAAATTTTTGCTCATAGATTTTTCTGAAGGGTTTAATCTGTGGACCTTCTCGCTTGGTGCTCTAACAATAGTCAGCCATCATATGTGTATCCCATCTACCTTGATACTATGGCTCCATGACCTTCAAATCTTGGTGGAATAACTCACCCTTCATCACTGACTGCACCCAAGATTTTCCAGGAAGTTAGCAAGATGGCTATGTAAAAAATGCAATTTGATGCTCATGTTGCCTAAATAAAGATTTATTTATATATATTTATTTGTCAAACAATGACAAGATGGTAATTTGTACAAATAAACATTAGATAGGTAATGATAAATAGTAAACCTAATCCTACGTAGCTTCTGCTCTGGCAATTTCACACTACTTACCAGAGCTTACAAAACTTTTGCCAGACCCATCCTCGAATACAGCTCATCTGTTTAGAACCCATATCGCATCTCAGACATTAACACCCTTGAAAATGTCCAAAGATACTTCACCAGAAGAGCCCTTCACTCCTCCACTCGAAACAGAATACCCTACGAGACTAGACTTTCAATCCTGGGCCTAGAAAGTTTAGAACTAAGACGCCTTAAACAAGATCTAAGTATTGCCCACAAGATCATATGCTGCAACGTCCTGCCTGTCGGCGACTACTTCAGCTTCAACCACAGCAACACAAGAGCACACAACAGATTTAAACTTAATATTAACCGCTCCAAACTTGACTGTAAAAAATATGACTTCAGTAACCGAGTTGTTGAAGCGTGGAACTCATTACTGGACTCCATAGTGTCATCCCCAAACCCCCAACACTTTACCCTTAGAGCTTAGATTATCTACGGTTGACCTATCCAGATTCCTAAGAGGTCAGTAAGGGGCGAGTACAAGTGCACTAGAGTGCCTTCCGTCCCCTGTCCTATTGCTCTCCTATATCTCCTATCCCTTTCTTCTATTCCTATATCTCTTCTTCTATTCTTTCATTGATATGTTCTATTACTTTATCTTCTTTTCTATTATTTCTTAGATATATTTTACTATGAGTATCTCCTCTATAACCTTCATCATGTATTTTACCATGTGTATATAGATATATACTGTATACCCACTAAAACCCTCATTGTGTATTGGACAAAATAAATAAATAAATTAAATAAATAAATAAAGTAATGATAGAAGACAATGGAGCATTAGGTAGGCATGATGGTGCGCTTATGCACGCCTCTTAATATATATTATATAGAGAAAAAACTTGTAGAGAAAAAACTTGATGTGGTAGAAGAAAACTAACAACAGTTTTGAAACCAGTATGCCGAACTAACTATTAAAAAGCTCAAAAATTAAACTCAACTATAACTGTAAAAAAGCTCAAAAATCAAACTCAGCTATAACTGTAAAAAAGCTCAAAAATCAAACTCAACTATAACTGTAAAAAAGCTCAAAAATCAAACTCAACTATAACTGTAAAAAAGCTCAAAAATCAAACTCAGCTATAACTGTAAAAAAGCTCAAAAATCAAACTCAGCTATAACTGTAAAAAAGCTCAAAAATCAAACTCAGCTATAACTGTAAAAAAGCTCAAAAATTAAACTCAACAGAAATTGTGTTACAAATTGTTAGAAAAGGAAGCCCCTTACCTAAAGCATAATCTGAGATGATCCACCAAGGTTTTATGGGACCTGTGGACCTTTTGATGTTCTTCGTCGAACGATAGATCTGAATAAACTGACCGGGCGACCACGTACTGCTTACTCATAGGTTCCACCGTTTCTCCGGCGAATGGCTCCTTCTGGTAGCCGTTTGAGTCCTTCATCTTTTAAATCCCTCGAAGCCTTGGGAATAAATAACAGGGTGTGCTTTAAAACATAACTTAGTATCTGTAAAGATCACAGCTGAGTGGAGCCCTAAGTATTACCACCTTTGAAGATCAAACAGAATAGGAATATAATATTTAAGCTAGAAGGTTTTATTCCCTTGTGATGGCCTTCCTCCTCCTCCTCTCCTCCTCCTCCTCCTCTGCCTCCTCCTCCGCCTCCTCCTCCATTTTCACACCTTTTGGCCAGGAAAAATAAAACTCTGTATCCCCATCACCAACCGCCACCACATTTTGACAGAAGAGTTAAAATATAAGGCTATCTGGCCCTCTCCGTGTCAATGGTTTCAAAGATTAGAACCACCAAGGCCTTTTTTTGTGTGCCTCCAGTTATAATGGTGAGAAAGAGGAAGATTTGTTGCTTTCAAAAAAAATAAAAAATAAAAATCAGGCAGGTCCACTTCATTTGAGCCCGTTCTTTCATCCTGGAGGACTGGAGCAGAGCCAAGCTTATAAAAGGGTTCATTGTTCTTTACTTGAGGAAATTGTGGAACCAGGTTTGCGGGTTTGGGATTTATATGGATGTTTATAGTAACAGTTACCAGAAATTTGTTTCCTTTTAGTGTTCTCTGTGAACTGGGCATCTCAAAACAGCAGCTTTCTTCTTCTTCTTCTTCTTCTTCTTCTTCTTCTTCTTCTTCTTCTTCTTCTTCTTCTTCTTCTTCTTCTTCTTTTACTTCTTCTTCTTCTTCTTCTTCTACTTCTTCTATTTCTTCTTCTTCTTCTTCTTCTTCTTCTTCTTCTTCTTCTTCTTCTTCTTCTTCTTCTACTTCTTCTTCTTCTTCCTCTTTCCCTTCTCTTCCTCCCCCTTCCTTCTTCCTCCTCCTCCTCCTCCTCTTCTCCTCCTCCTCCTCTTCCGCTTCCACTTCTTCATCTCCTCCTCTTCCTCCTTCTTGCCAGCTGCCACCATGTCTGAACTTTGATCACGTGACCAGGGGAATCATGTGACCGTCATGTGGAAAATTATCTCCGGGACCGCCTTCCGCTGCAAGAATCCCAGCGACCAGTTAGGTCCCACAGAGTTGGCCTTCTCCGGGTCCCGTCAACTAAACAATGCCGCTTGGCGGGACCCAGGGTAAGAGCCTTCTCTGTGGCGGCCCCGGCCCTCTGGAACCAACTCCCCCCAGAGCTTAGAATAGCCCCCACCCTCCTTGCCTTTCGTAAGCTACTTAAAACCCACCTCTGCAGCCAGGCATAGGGGAATTGAGATACCCTTTCCCCCTAGGCCTTTACAATTTTATGCATGGTATGTCTGTATGTCTGTTTGGTTTTTATTATAATGGGTTTTTAATTGTTTTTAGTATTGGATTATTATTATATGCTGTCTTATTATTGCTGTTAGCCGTCCCGAGTCTCCGGAGAAGGGCGGCATATAAATCCAATAAATAAATAACTAAATAAATAAATAAAATGGTCGTAAGTTACATTTTCCAATGCCATTGTAACTTTGAACGGTCACTAAATGAATTGTTGTAAGCCGAGGACTATCTTCATTACTGAAGTTCCTCAGTTTGGAAATCTCAGCAGAAGGTGCTTTGAGATTGATGTCAAAAGATGCTCCTTTTTAAAAAGATGGGTCACCAAATACTTCAGCAAACTAATCCCTTTGTAAAATTTCAGATGGTTCGTCGCCTGCCCCAGCATTTATTACAGGAAACTAAATTTATAAAGGCTACTTTAATTTACAGTATTAATAAACAACGAGAATAGTCACCTCCACCTTGGGTGCAATCCCACAACATCAGCAGCATGTGAAATTTTAGATTTGGATTGAGATTAAATTTTAGGCCTGCAAAGGTCGTAAGTGTGAAAAACAGCCATTTAATTCCCCCCCCTCCATTGCTGTGGGAACTTCGAACTCTCAATGAACTATCGTAAGTGCAGGATAATAATAATAATAAATAATAATTTATTAGATTTGTATGCCACCCCTCTCCGAAGACTCAGGGTGGCTCACAACAGCAATAAAAACAGTATAACAATGGGACAAATCTAATAATAAAATATATAAAACCCCCAACAATTAAAAACCATACAGCACATACACACCAAACATGAAATATAATAAGCCTGGGGGAGATGTCTTAGTTCCCTCATGCCTGGCGATATAGGTGGGTCTTGAGTAACGTGCGAAAGACAAGGAGGGTGGGGGCCATTCTAATCTCCGGGGGGAGTTGATTCCAGAGGGCCGGGGCCGCTACAGAGAAGGCTCTTCCCCTGGGGCCCGCCAAATGACATTGTTTCGTTGATGGGATGCCGAGAAGGCCAACTCTGTGGGACCTTATCGACCGCTGGGATTCGTGCGGTAGAAGGCGGTTCCGGAGGTATTCTGGTCCAATGCCATGTAGGGCTTTAAAGGATGACCTGCCCTGCTCAAACCGCAGATTTGTAATTTAAAACACCATCACAATCAATTAAAAAAACCCAACACAATTAAAACAGAGATAGAAATTCAAGCCCATCCTACAAGATGGTGAGACCCCATTTGGAATCCTGTGTCCAGTTCTGGAGATCTCGCCTACAAAAAGATATGGATCAAATTCATGGCATCAAGCCCTTCATGGCATCGGACCAGAATATCTCTGAGACCGCCTTCTGCTGCACGAATCCCAGTGACCGATTAGGTCCCACAGAGTGGGCCTTCTCCGGGTCCCGTCAACTAAACAATGTCGGTTGGCGGGCCCCAGGGGAAGAGCCTTCTCTGTGGCGGCCCCGACTCTCTGGAACCAGCTCCCCCCAGAGATTAGAACTGCCCCTACCCTCCTTGCCTTTCGTAAACTCCTTAAAACCCACCTTTGTCGTCAGGCATCATGGGGGAACTGAGATATCTCCCCCGGGCCTATATAATTTACGTATGGTATGCTTGTAAGTATGTCTGCTTAAAAATGGGTTTTTTTAACTATTTTAAATTTTAAATTGTAAATTATTAGATTTGTCAGGAACTGTTTTTATTGTGTTGTGAGCTGCCCCGAGTCTACGGAGAGGGGTGACATACAAATCAAATCAAATCAAATCAAATCAAATCAAATCAAATCAAATCAAATCAAATCAAATCAAATCAAATCAAATCAAATCAAATCAAATCAAATCAAAAAATAAATAAAATAAAATAAAATAAAATAAAATAAAATAAAATAAAATAAAATAAAATAAAATAAAATAAAATAAAATAAAATAAAATAAAATAAAATAAAATAAAATAAAATAAAATAAAATAAAATAAAATAAAATAAAATAAAATAAAATAAAATAAAATAAAATAAAATAAAATAAAAAATAAAATAAAATAAAATAAAATAAAATAAATTAAAATAAAATAAAATAAAATAAAATAAAATAAAATAAAATAAAATAAAATAAAATAAAATAAAATAAAATAAAATAAAATAAAATAAAATAAAATAAAATAAAATAAAATAAAATAAATATAAAATTGAACGGGTCCAAAGACGGGCTACAAGAATGGTGGAAGGTCTTAAGCATAAAACGTATCAGGAAAGACTTTAATGAACTCAATCTGTATAGTCTGGACTCTGGAGGACAGAAGGGAAAGGGGGCACACGATCAAAACATTTCAATATGTGAAATTTGTATGTCGCCCCTCTCCGCAGACTCGGGGCGGCTCACAACAGCAACAGAAAACAATATATAATACAAATTCAATAATTAGAAAGCTAAAAACCCATAATTTAAAAAATATGCACACAACATACCATACACAAACAGTATAGGCCTGGGGAAGATATTTCAGTTCCCCCAAACATTGTCCTTACACAGCGGTTTTGCTCAATTGCTCTGTTTGTTTAACTCCCTTTTTTTACACTTGGGAAAAAGGACAGAGTAGCACAGAAAAAGAACAGTTAATAAGCCGTCTAAGCTCCTTAGAGAGTTTATGAACTGTTTTTAAACCGTCGCCTTAGCAAGTGCTACTCCTCCTTTGCTTGTCTGTCTTCTAAAGCCTTAGTAAGACCACACCTAGAGTACTGCGTCTTGTTTTGGTCACCACATTATAAAAAGACTTTGAGACTTTAGAAAGAATGCAGAGAAGAGCAACCAAGAGGATTAGAGGTCTGGAGGGTAAAACATACGATGAATAGTTAAAGGAACTGGGCTTGGCTACTCTAGTGAGAAGGACCAGGGATGACATGATAGCAGCCTTGCCAGACCCATCCTTGAATACAGTTCATCTGTCTGGAACCCATACCACATCTCGGACATCAACACCCTTGAAAATGTCCAAAGATACTTCACCAGAAGAGCCCTTCACTCCTCCACTCGAAACAGAATGCCCTACGAAAGCAGACTATCAATCCTAGGTCTTGAAAGCTTAGAACTACGGCACCTAAAACACGATCTAAGTATTGCCCACAAGATCATATGCTGCAACGTTCTACCTGTCAATGAGTACTTCAGCTCCAATCGCAACAACACAAGAGCACGCAACAGATTCAAACTTAATATGAACCGCTCCAAACTTGACTGTAAAAAATATGACTTCAGCAACCGAGTTGTGAAAGCGTGGAACTCATTAGCTGACTCAGTAGTGTCAACCCCTAACCCCCAACATTTCTCCCTTAGACTATCCACGATTGACCTCTCCCGGTTCCTTAGTGGTCAGTAAGGAGCGTGCATAAGTGCACCAGTGTGCCTTCCGTCCCCTGTCCAATTGTCTCTCCTTATCTCATTTATCTTTTCTTCCTTTCAAATATGTTCACCTATACTTTTATATCTTTTCTTCTATTCTTTTCTTTAGTTATATTACTACATATCTATTCTCTTCAATGTGTATTATGTATTGGACTAACTAACTAACTAACTAACTAAACTAACTATTTGAGGGGCTGCCACAGAGAGGAGGGGGTCCAGCTATTTTCCAAAGCACCGGAAGGCCAGACAAGGAACGATGGATGGAAACTGAGTTGCTCCCCCCCCCTTTTTTTTTTTACTACGGCTAGGAAAGTGAGCCAGGGAAATCCGATTGACTTAACAACTACAGGAATTTCCTTTACGACCACGTCAAGAAAGAAGTGGGACTTACTTAGCAAGTCACCTTTGCTTAACAATGGAGATTCTGGATCATGGATAGGAGGTTTTGAACCTTTGCAGTCCCTGCCATGAATCCCTTTGGGAGTCAAGTGATTCCCTTCCCTGAAAAATGTATTTTAATGCACACATCTAGAAACATTTTGTTTGAAAGGGTATAGGGATTCCTGCCTGAACAGAGGGTTGGACTAGAAGACCTCCAAGGTCCCTTTCAACTTTGCAATTCTATTGTATTCTGTTCTGTTCTGTTCTGTTCTATTCTATTCTATTCTGGAGTGGAGTGGAATGGAATGGAATAGAATAGAATTCTTTATTGGCCAAGTGTAATTGGACACACAAGGAATTCTATTCTATTTTATTCCATTCCATTCTATTCTATTCTATTCTATTCTATTCTATTCCATTCTGGAGTGGAGTGGAGCGGAGTGGAATGGAATTGAATAGAATTCTTTATTGGCGAAGTGTAATTGGACACACAAGGAATTCTATTCTATTCCATTTCAATCTATTCTATTCTATTCTATTCTATTCTATTCTGGAGTGGAGTGGAATGGAATGGAATGGAATAGAATAGAATTCTTTATTGGCAAAGTGTAATTGGACACACAAGGAATTCTATTCTATTCCATTCCATTCCATTTCAATCTATTCTATTCTGGAGTGGAGTGGAGTGGAGTGGAATGGAATAGAATAGAATTATTTATTGGCCAAGTGTAATTGGACACACAAGGAATTATATTCTATTTTATTCCATTCCATTCCATTCTATTCTATTCTATTCAAAACAGCATTACAAAGGAAACCAATTATGCTCAAAAATACAGTTACTGAAATATTACAAAAGTAACAAAATATAATATAGTAACGTATATTATACATTTCCTCTGGACTGGCACAGGAGTTCATGGCCACCATGACAGCCATGGACCTGACTCAAGTAGTTCAGGGTCCGACTCACGAGGGTGGGCACGCACCCGATATGATATTCCTCTCTGAGCAACTGAGTAATGATCTGAGATTAAGGGGCTTAGAAGTGTTGCCTTTGTCGTGGTCAGATCATTTCCTACTGAGGCTTAACTTCCTGGCTCCAATCCTTCCCCGCAGGGAGGCGGAACCAATTAGGAGGTTCCGCCCCAGACGCCTGATGGATCCAGAAGGCTTCCAGATGGCGCTTGGGGTTATTCCAGATACACTTGTCCACAGTTCGGCAGAGTCTCTTGCTGAGGCCTGGAACAAGGCTGCAGGGGAGGCTCTTGACCGGATTGCGCCGTTGCGACCTCTCTGCGGCACTAGACCCCGTAGAGCTCCATGGTTCAACGAGGAGCTCCGGGTGTTGAAGCGCCAGAAGAGACGTCTGGAGAAGCGATGGAGGAAGAGTAAGTCCGAATCCGATCGAACACTTGTAAGAGCTCATATTAAGACTTACAAAGTGGCGCTCAAGGCGGCAAGATGCGCGTATCATGCCACCTTGATTGCATCAGCGGAATCCCGCCCGGCCGCTCTGTTTAGGGTAACCCACTCCCTTCTTAATCAGAGGGGAGTTAGGGAGCCCTTGCAGAGTAGTGCCGAGGATTTTAACACGTTTTTCGCTGATAAAATCGCCCGGATCCGAGCGGACCTCGACTCCAATTGTGAAACAGAGTCGACTGACAATGAGTCAGTCGAGGTGACTGGGGCTAAACGTCTTTGTCCATCTGTCTGGGAGGAGTTTGACTTGGTGACACCTGATGAAGTGGACAAGGCCATTGGAGCTGTGAGTTCCGCCACCTGTTTACTGGATCCGTGTCCCTCTTGGCTGGTTTTGGCCAGTCGAGGGGTGACACGGAGCTGGGTCCAGGAGATTGTCAACGCCTCCTTGGGGAGGGGGTCCTTTCTGCCCCTTTATAAGGAGGCGGTTGTGCGCCCCCTCCTCAAGAAGCCTTCCCTGGACCCAGGCGTGCTTAATAACTACCGTCCAGTCTCCAACCTTCCCTTCATGGGGAAGGTTGTCGAGAAGGTGGTGGCACTTCAACTCCAGCGGTCCGTGGATGAAGCCGATTATCTAGGTCCTCAGCAGTCTGGATTCAGGCCCGGCTACAGCATGGAAACTGCTTTGGTCGCGTTGATGGATGATCTCTGGTGGGCCCGGGACAGGGGCTTGTCCTCTGTCCTGGTGCTCCTTGACCTCTCAGAGGCTTTCGATACCATCGACCATGGTATCCTTCTGTGCCGGCTGGAAGGGTTGGGAGTGGGAGGCACTGTTCTTCAGTGGTTCTCCTCATACCTCTCTGGTCGGTCGCAGTCGGTGTTAGTGGGGGGTCAGAGGTCGACCTCGAGGTTTCTCCCTTGTGGGGTGCCTCAGGGGTCGGTCCTCTCCCCCCTGCTATTTAATATCTACATGAAACCGCTGGGTGAGATCATCCAAGGGCATGGGGTGAGGTATCATCAATATGCCGATGATACCCAGTTGTACATCTCCACCCCATGTCCAGTCAACGAAGCAGTGGAAGTGATGTGCCGGTACCTGGAGGCTGTTGGGGCCTGGATGGGTGTCAACAAACTCAAACTCAACCCAGACAAGACGGAGTGGCTGTGGGTTTTGCCTCCCAAGGACAATTCTATCTGTCCGTCCATTACCCTGGGGGGGAATTATTGACCCCCTCAGAGAGGGTCCGCAACTTGGGCGTCCTCCTCGATCCACAGCTCACATTAGAAAAACACCTTTCAGCTGTGGCGAGGGGGGCGTTTGCCCAGGTTCGCCTGGTGCGCCAGTTGCGGCCCTATTTGGACCGGGAGTCATTGCTCACAGTCACTCATGCCCTCATCACCTCGAGGCTCGACTACTGTAACGCTCTCTACATGGGGCTACCTTTGAAAAGTGTTCAGAAACTTCAGATCGTGCAGAATGCAGCTGCGAGAGCAATTATGGGCTTCTCCAAGTATGCCAATATCACTCCAACACTCCGCAGTCTGCATTGGTTGCCGATCAGTTTCCGGTCACAATTCAAAGTGTTGGTTATGACCTATAAAGCCCTTCATGGCACCGGACCAGAATATCTTCGGGACCGCCTCCTGCCGCATGAATCACAGCGACCGGTTAGGTCCCACAGAGTTGGCCTTCTCCGGGTCCCGTCGACTAAACAATGTTGTCTGGCGGGACCCAGGGGAAGAGCCTTCTCTGTGGGGGGCCCGACCCTCTGGAACCAGCTCCCCCCTGAGATTAGGATTGCCCCCACCCTCCCTGCCTTTCGTAAACTCCTTAAGACCCACCTTTGCCGTCAGGCATGGGGGAACTAAAACACCTCCCCCTTGCCCATGTTGTTCTGTTGATTGATTGACTGTGTGCCTGTTTTTTATATATACTGTTTTTATGAGATTATTAATTTAAATTGTAACTGGATGGGTGGGCATTGGATTTGGTATTGTGTACCGTACTGTTTTTTATTATTGTTGTGAGCCGCCCCGAGTTTGCGGAGAGGGGCAGCATATAAATCCAATAAACCTAACCTAACCTAAAACCTAACATTTAGGAATCATTAAAGCAGTAGCAAGTTAAAAAGTAACACTTTCTACTAAATCTGCACTTCTATTCTACTAGTTTTTCTCATCATTCCTATCACCCATTTCCTCCCATGTTGACTGTATGACTGTAACTTGTTGCTTATATCCTAAGATGTTTATTAATATTGCTTCTTCATTGTTTATTTGACCCCTATGACAATCATTAAGTGTCGCACCACATGATTCTTGACAAATGTATATTTTATTTTATGTACGCTGAGAGCATATGCACCAAGACAAATTCCTTGTGTGTCCAATCACACTTGGCCAATGAAATTCTATTCTATTCTATTTTTAAAGTATAGTAATTTTATATGGTAGATTTTAAAGGCCATAAACCACTTTGTTGCCTGCTTGAGAATCATTGAAGGAAAAATTACATTTCACTTAGAGGTTAGTAATAAATAAATAAATTGTATTTTTGTTTCCCATCAAAGTCCGTGTACATTTGGAAAGCTATTGGTGAATATGTGGACACCAGGTGAAGAAACCAGGTCTAAAGTTTCATATGATAAAATCTGTAGAACCAGAATATGACCCATGCAGTAAATGATAATGAAATGCCATCTGAATGCAGGATCTAAATGAAAAATACACTTTCACATCTCCCTGTGCCTTTATCTAATCCGATAAGGTTCAAAAGTAAGGTCTTTACTATTTATTGCTTAGCAGGCATCAGTGGAAATATTCCATGATTTTTAGAATAGAATAGAATAGAATAGAATTTTATTGGCCAAGTGTGATTGGACACACAAGGACTCCATGGTATCCCAGAATTCTTTCCCTCTCTAATATTTTATTTTTATTTACTATTTATTATTATTTTTATTTATTTTGTCCAATACACAATGATGGTTATATATCTAAATATCTTTAGCAATGGAACCTCTGAATAGAATAGAATAGAATAGAATAGAATTTTTATTGGCCAAGTGTGATTGGACACACAAGGAATTTGTCTTGGTGCAGATGCTCTCAGCATACGTAAAATAAAATATACATTTGTCAAGAATCATGTGGTATGACACTTAATGATTGTCATAGGGGTCAAATAAGCAATGAAGAAGCAATATTAATAAAAATCTTAGGATATACGCAACAAGTTACAGTCATACAGTCAACATGGGAGGAAATGGGTGAAAGGAATGATGAGAAAAACTAGTAGAATAGAAGTGCAGATTTAGTAGAAAGTCTGACAGTGTTGAGGGAATTATTTGTTTAGTAGAGTGATGCGTTCGGGGAAAAACTGTTCTTGTGTCTAGTTGTCTTGGTGTGCAGTGCTCTGTAGCGACGTTTTGAAGGTAGGAGTGGAAACAGTTTGTGTCCAGGATGTGAAGGGTCAGTAAATATTTTACCCGCCCTCTTTTTGACTCGTGCAGTATACAGGTCCTCAATGGAAGGCAGGTTGGCAGCAATTGTTTTTCCTGCAGTTCTGATTCTCCTCTGAAGTCTGTGTCGGTCCTGTTGGGTTGCAGCACCAAACCGGACAGTGATAGAGGTGCAGATGACAGACTCAATGATTCCTCTGTAGAACTGAATCAGCAGCTCCTTGGGCAGTTTGAGCTTCCTGAGCTGGCACAGAAAGAACATTCTTTGTTGTGCTTTTTTGATGATGTTTTTGATGTTAGGTGACCATTTTAGGTCTTGAGATATGATAGAACCTAGAAATTTGAAGGTCTCTACTGTTGATACTGTGTTGTCTAGTATTGTGAGAGGTGGAAGGGTGGAAGGGTTTCTCTTAAAGTCTACCACCATTTCTACGGTTTTGAGTGTGTTCAGTTCTAGATTGTTCTGGTCACACCACAAGGATAGTTGTTCAACTTCCCGTCTGTATGCGGATTCATCGTTGTCTTGAATGAGTCCGATCACTGTTGTATCATCTGCAAACTTCAGTAGTTTAAAGTAGTTTTAAAGGCCTCTTTTCCAGTCTCACGGCCCCTAGGTCTGCTGGCAAAGCCAGATCTTCAGGGCCTTAAGGAAAGCCAGTTGTGTGGGGGGCAGTACGGACCTCGGGGTGTGTGTGTAGTTGATTCCAAAGAGCTGGGGCCACCACAGAGAAGGCCCTTCCCCCGCAGGCCCATTGCTTAGCCAACCGGACCCGGAGGAGGCCAAATCTGTGGGCTCTAATCGGTTGCTAGGAGGTATGCGGCAGGAGTCGATCCCGTAAAGTACCAGAGCGCAGGACAAGAAGCGATGAGTGGAAGCTTGTTTTGAAGAGATCCAATCTGGAACATGAGGAGAAATTTCCTGATAGTGGGAACAATGGGATAGCTCGACTCCTGGAATTATGGGTGCAGGTTTGAAGAAAAACGTGGACAATCTTGTGTGGGATACTTTATGTTCTGTCGGGCTCTCTGGTAGACTCCTCCCAAAAATTCACAGGTACAAATTTCACACACACACACGTTTGAAAATTCAAAACAATGTTCTTTATAATGAAAATTCACTTAAACTAAGCCCTCTTTTGGTATAGCAAAGAGCACTCGTCTCCAAACAAACTGGTAATTTGTACAAGTCCCTTATCAGTTCTGTGATACTTAGCTTGCAGCTGTGAGGCAATTCACAGTCCTTCTTCTTTCACAAAGTGAAACACACTTTGCTCTGGTTTAGTTTCAAAGCGGGGGGAAATGAGCACACAAAAGGTCAAAGTCAGCAAAGCAGTCACGAATCACAACGATCAGATAATCCTCCTCAATGGCCAAACCCACAGGCTGCTCTTTATAGCAGCCTCACTAAGGACCACAGCCCCGCCCAACCACAGGTGGCCTCATTTTCTTTGATAATAATCTCTCAGTTGTTGTTGCCTATGCATCGCTCTCTGCATGCGTGGCTGTATCATTAACTCTTGTTCCGAATCCAAGGAGGAGCTAGATAATTGATCTCCTTCTGAGCTGTCTGCCGCACACTCCTCCTCCCTGTCACTCATGTCTTCTTGGTCAGAGGAGCCTTCATCAGCAGATTCCACCGGGGGCAAAACAGGCCTACAGCATGTGGATGTCTCCCCCACATCCACAATCCTTGGGGCAGGAGCTGGGCCAGAGCTAACCACAACACTTTATAAGCAGGCCTGCCTTGGGCAGGAGATTGGTTTCGAAGGCCGCCAAAGTTTCTTCAAGTCCATGATTCTACGTTTCTCAAGGATTCTACGTTTCCTATGGATCGTGTGTTTTTGGGAACGGTTCCAGCTCAGCGTCAGACTCACCCAGGTTGAAAGACCAATTGGCAATACCTATGAGAAGCTCCAAACCCATAGGTTCCACTCGGCAGAAATCCTAGATTTATTCGGAATATCCATTTCGCTTGAGTTCTGCTTCTTTGAAAGGCTTAGGTGCCATGCAGAACATATCTACAGCAATCAACACCATTGGTCCCATGATGTTCCACAATACTTACAAAAGATATATACAGTATACTGTATATATATATATAATGTGAAGAATATAACTCCAAAGTTTGCGATTGCGAAGAAAGAAAAGTTGAGCTGCGAAAAGATTGTGTAGACCTCCTACACAGGAGTAGACAGTCCTACACATTGCGTAGACCTCTCCTATTCAGAGACTTCTAAATATAGATAATAACAATCGTATTGTTGCAGGAGCAGTAATTCATATTTATCTATCCTCTTTCTCTCTCTAGCTGTCTAGCTATCCTGTCTGTCTGTCTCTTGTCTGTCTGTCTGTCCCTCTCTTCATCTCTCTCTGTCCTCCTGTCAACACAGCAATCTGTCTGTCTGCCTATCTACTTATCTATTTATTTCCTTCCTTCCATCCATCCATCCGTCCATCCATCATCTATATTTCTTTCTTTCTTTTTTTCTATCTATCTATCTATTTATCTATCTATCATCTGTCTATCTATCTATCTATCATCTATCTATCTATCTATCTATCTATCTATCTATCTATCTATCTATCTATCTATCTATCATCTGTCTGTCTGTCTGTCTGTCTGTCTGTCTGTCTATCATCTATCTATCTATCTATCTATCTATCTATCTATCTATCTATCTATCATCTGTCTGTCTGTCTATCTATCATCTATCTATCTGTCTGTCCGTCCGTCCATCTATCATCTATCTATCTATCTATCTATCTATCTATCTATCTATCTATCTATCTATCTATCTATCTATCCATCTATCTATCTATCTATCCAATTATAGCTTCTTTATAGTTCTGCAAGCACTTTGTAAACAGATCCGTTCCTTACCCCAGAAGAGTCCTCCGTGGAACCGAAGATGCATCCAGTTAGAGATTTCCTCCCCAGCAGAGAAAGACAGAAGCAGTCTGAGTTATGACCCTGTCCATTTAAACGCCTCCCTTTATACAGCTGGGGAGAACACAATATGTGCCGCTTTAATAGTTAACTCCCATTAACTTTTACAGGGCATGAAGATTTCATGATGGCCTTGACCATTGAGCCCTCTCTGATCAATAAGGATGATAAGGGGTGGCTCCTTGGAGTTTCCTCCAGCGTTGCTTAACACCATGAAGAAAATTGCAAGATTGGTTTGCGCAGGTTCGCCTCGAGACCTGTGGCGAAGAAGAGCAGGAAGGCAGAGAGAGGCACATTGGTGCACACCAACCTATAGAAGATCAAGGGACTAGAAGAAGAATGATGCTTACTTGGTCAAGATAAGACTTCCGAGGACAATCAAAACTGCAGAAAAAACAATGGCTGCCAACCTGCCTTCCATTGAGGACCTGTAGACTGCACGAGTCAAAAAGAGGACGGGGAAAATATTTACTGACCCCTCACATCCTGGACACAAATTGTTTCAACTCCTACCCTCAAAACGTCGCTACAGAGCCCTGCACACCAAGACAACTAGACACAAGAACAGTTTTTTCCCGAACGCCATCACTCTACTAAACAAATAATTCCCTCAACACTGTCAGACTTTTTACTAAATCTGCACTTCTATTCTACTAATTTTTCTCATCATTCCTTTCAACCATTTCCTCCCATGTTGACTGTATGACTGTAACTTGTTGCTTATATCCTAAGATTTTTATTAATATTGCTTCTTCATTGCTCAGTTGACCCCTATGACAATCATTAAGTGTTGTACCACATGATTCTTGACAAATGTATATTTTATTTTATGTACGCTGAGAGCATCTGCACCAAGACAAATTCCTTGTGTGTCCAATCACACTTGGCCAATAAAAATTCTATTCTATTCTATTCTATTCTATTCAGAGGTTCCATTGCTAAAGATATTTAGATATATAACCATCATTGTGTATTGGACAAAATAAATAAAAATAATAATAAATAGTAAATAAAAATAAAATATTAGAGAGGGGAAAAATTCTGGGATACCATGGAGTCATTTAGGAAGTTTTTTTGGAAATAATGTCTAAGCGTGGACACCATCAAAGCCAGCCAGAGTACAGAGCAACTCAGAAAAGTTGTGGAGAGGTTTGGTCCATAGAACCACCAAAACTCAGACAATAGAATCTAAACACCAAATACAAGCTGAATAGACAAGAACTTACAGACAACCCTTACTCTGTAAAAGACCTTGGAATACTCATATCAAATGACTTCAGTGCCAAAGCCCACTGCAACAACATCGCCAAAAAGGCTTCAAGAGTTGTTAACCTAGTCCTACGTAAAAGCAAATAATGTGTGCATTGGGGAAACCACGGGCCCTGTTTCCTCCCAGGAGATTCTTAGAGAGGCCCCACGGAGGCTTCTCTCCACCTTTTCTGGCCCAGTTTCCTCCCAGGAGATTCCTAGAGAGGCCCCATGGAGGTTTCTCCCCACCTTTTCTGGCCCTGTTTCCTCCCAGGAGATTCCTAGAGAGGCCCCACGGAGGCTTCTCCCTGCCTTTTCTGGCCCTGTTTCCTCCCAGGAGATTTCTAGAGAGGCCCCACAGAGGCTTCTCTCTGCCTTTTCTGGCCCTGTTTCCTCCCGGGAGATTCCTAGAGAGGCCCTCCCAGAGGCTTCTCCCTGCCTTTTCCAGTCCTGTTTCCTCCCAGGAGATTCCTAGAGAGGCCCCACGGAGGCTTCTCTCTGCCCTTTCTGGCCCTGTTTCCTCCCAGGAGATTCCTAGAGAGGCCCCACAGAGGTTTCTCCCCACCTTTTCTGGCCCTGTTTCCTCCCAGGAGATTCCTAGAGAGGCCCCACCAAGGCTTCTCCCTGCCTTTTTTGGGCCTGGTTCCTCCCAGGAGATTCCTAGAGAGGCCCCACGGAGGCTTCTCCCTCCCTTTTCTGGGCCTGGTTCCTCCCAGGAGATTCCTAGAGAGGCCCCACGGAGGCTTTTCCCTGCCTTTTCTGGCCCTGTTTCCTCCCGGGAGATTCCTAGAGAGGCCGCATGGAGGCTTCTCCCCGCCTTTTCTGGCCCTGTTTCCTCCCAGGAGATTCCTAGAGAGCCCCCACAGAGGCTTCTCCCTGCCTTTTCTGGTTACAGTTTCGGAGGTTCAGGTTTGTAAGTAGAAAATGGTTCTTGAGAAGAGGCAAAAAAATCTTGAACACCCGGTTCTTATCTAGAAAAGTTCGTAAGCAGAGGAGTTCTTAGGTCGAGGTACTACTGTATATTTAAAACTTAATTGTTTCCCGTCAGAGTCTGGCAAATAGAATTCCATTTTGCTGAGAGTAGAGATATCTCACGGAGAGAAAAATCAACGGCATTAATCAGATGTTGCTATCCTTCCGTCATTGTTACGCCCACAATGAATGAAGTGACGGTGAAACATTTTATTGTCTTAAAGGGGTCCTTGATGCCTCTCCGGCCTTGTTTGTTTGCTTTCTTACAGATATTTCATTACCGAAGCAAAGCATCCCAGACAGATTATCTATCTCTTATGTCATTTCAAAGATTTCAAAAAGCTGAATAACCAAGGGGAAAACCCAGCAATTTTGTGCCTAAAACCACTATAAGTAGTAGTTTCACTAAAAAAACCTAAGACATGATCAAAGTATTGTCTAAAAGATCATAGTTTGCAACATCCTGCCTGTCAACGACTACTTCAGTTTCAACCACAACAACGCAAGAGCACATAACAGATTCAAGCTCAATATTAATCACTCCAAACTTGACTGTGAAAAAATGTATATATGCAATTGATGTTTAATAAAGTAATAAAAGGACTAGACTTAAGCTGCACATTAAATGTACTACTCTTAGAGTAGTTCAAATGTAAATAACGATATCAAAATGTAATTGATAAAGCAGAGTGCTTTATTTTTATTTTTCTCAATTTCACACCTTTTTCTTCTCTCTTACTCTTTTTCTTCTCTCTATTTCAATTGTGTGTACGTTGTGTTGTATTACAGTATATGTATTGTAGTTATGTGATTTTATATTTATATTTAATAAACTTTATAATTTTAAAAGAAAAGGAGTCAATTTTCCAAACAATGGATATTGGCACAAATACAGGCAATTAAGATTTTAAAAAATAAATTAAAAAAAAACGACTTTAGTAATAGAGTTGTTGAGCACATAACAGATTCAAGCTCAATATTAATCGCTCCAAACTTGACTGTGAAAAAATACGACTTTAGTAATAGAGTTGTTGAAGCGTGGAACTCATTACCGGACTCCGTAGTGTCATCCCCTAACCCCCAATATTTTACCCTGAGACTGTCCACGGTTGACCTCTCCAGATTCCTAAGAGGTCAGTAAGAGGCGTGCATAAGCGCACTAGAGTGCCTTCCGACCCCTGTCCTATTGTCTCTCCTGTAACCTATATATCTTCTCTTCTATCCCTTTATCTTTCTCCTCTCCTTTTCCAGCCCTGTTTCCTCCCAGGAGATTCCTAGGGAGGCCCCACAGAGGCTTCTCCCTGCCTTTTCTGGTTACAGTTTCAGAGGCTCTGGTTTGTAAGTGGAAAATGATTCTTGAGAAGAGGCCAAAAAATCTTGACCACCCGTTTTTTATCTAGAAAAGTTCATAAGTAGAGGTGTTCGTAGGTAGAGGTACCACTGTACTTTCTACAGATAATGTGGCAAGCCATTGATTTATCACCAACTTCTACACCGGCTTGACACCTTCATCTTTGTGGCAGTTCTCAGATAATAGAACTCTGCTACCATGTGACCCCTAGTCCTTCTTTTCACTAGACTAGACATAACCCCAATTCTTACAACTGGTTCTTCATACGTTTTAGTCTCCAGCCAACTAATCATCTTTGTTGCTCTTCTCTGCACTCTTTGTTGGTTGCCCTGTTGAGTTGCAAGCTTGCGTTAGAGAACTGAAGAGGTAATATCTCGACTTGACTTGCTCAAACAAGAGAAGACATCTCGATAGAGCCTGACCGGTGTCTTCTGATATCCTTTTGCTGAGACAAAGACATCTTCCTACAAGTGAATTAATTATTAAATCCAGTTGTCTCTTGAAAAAGCACCTTTGGGACAACCATGATCTGGATGACCGAGAATCACCGTAGACCATCTTCTAAGGGAGTTTGAAATGTAATATAATGTTTTAAGGGAGCTGGGTATGAAAATATACTATATATATATAAAAAGAAAAAACACATATGAATAACACCTAAGATAAATTTACTTAACGAAAAGAAGATAGGGTGTCACTCCTTTCCATCCACTTATATTTTTAGCAAATACAGTCGGTATCCAAACTAATTATTTCGGTTATTAATTTCTATCTATAAATCAGTAATATATATGATAGGTGAAAGAGAGGAAAGACAATTGGACAGGGGACGAAAGGCACACCAGTGCACTTATGTACGCCCCTTACTGGCCTCTTAGGAACCTGGAGAGGTCAATCGTGGAGAGTCTAAGGGAGAAATGTTGGGGGTTAGGGGTTGACACAATTGAGTCCGGCAATGAGTTCCACGCTTCGATAACTCGATTGTTGAAATCATATTTTTTACAGTCAAGTTTAGAGCGGTTCGTATTAAGTTTGAATCTGTTGCGTGCTCTTGTGTTGTTGCGGTTGAAGCTGAAGTAGTCATATGCTTGTGAAGAAGGCACAAGAGAGGCTGTACTTCCTGAGAATGCTCAGGAAGATAAATTTATCTCAGCATCTACTGTTGTCCTACTATCGCAGCACCATTGAGAGTGTCCTGGATGACATCTTCACATCTCGCTGTTCTAGGAAGGCGCATACCATTCTCAAAGACTCTTCTCACCCTGCTTACAATCTTTTTGAACTGTTGCCTTCTGGCAGAAGATACAGAACAACTGGAGCTCGGACCATACGTTTCCTGAGTAGTTTTTATCCCAGAGCTATACTCGCACTTAACAACGAACTAAAGGGTCACCATCAGTGAACATGTTGGACAATATTACTTGGTTTGTCATGTAGATGGTTGAGTGGTTTAGGGTGGGAAATTTGTAGTGGGTGGGACATTTTATTCTGTTTTTTTATTCTATTTTTAAATTTACCTATTCTAATTTTATGTATGGTGGGACTGATCTCTGGGTGTCACACGACTTTTGTTGCCAATGACAATTCGTTGGTTTGACAATGACAATTGTTTATCAGCTAAACAATGCCGCTTGGCGGGACCCAGGGGAAGAGCCTTCTCTGTGGTGGCCCCGGGCCCTCTGGAACCAACTCCCCCCAGAAATTAGAATTGCCCCCACCCTCCTTGCCTTTCGTAAGCTACTTAAAACCCACCTCTGCCGCCAGGCATGGAGGAATTGAGATTCCCTTTCCCCCTAGGCCTTTACAATTTTATGCATGGTATGTCTGTATGTATGTTTGGTTTTTTATATTAATGGGTTTTTAATCGTTTTTAGTATTGGATTATTATTGTACGCTGTTTTATGATTGCTGTTAGCCGCCCCGAGTCTTCGGAGAGGGGCGGCATATAAATGAATGAATGAATGAATGAATGAATGAATAAATAAATGAATAAATAAATAAATAATAGACAGGCTACAAGAATGGTGAAAGGTCTTAAGCATAAAACGCATCAGGAAAGACTTAATGAACTCAATCTGTATAGTCTGGAGGACAGAAGGGAAAGGGGGGACATGATCGAAACATTTAAATATGTTAAAGGGTTAAATAAGGTTCAGGAGGGAAGTGTTTTTAATAGGAAAGTGAACACAAGAACAAGGGGACACAATCTGAAGTTAGTTGGGGGAAAGATCAAAAGCAACGTGAGGAAATATTATTTCACTGAAAGAGTAGTAGATCCTTGGAACAAACTTCCAGCAGACGTGGTTGGTAAATCCACAGTCACTGAATTTAAACATGCCTGGGATAAACATAGATCCATCCTAAGATAAAATACAGAAAATAGTATAAGGGCAGACTAGATGGACCATGAGGTCTTTTTCTGCCGTCAGTCTTCTATGTTTCTATGTTTCTATAAATAAATAAATTATTACAGCGCGCACTTCGCCCTTGGAGGGAAACGGAATGAGGACGCTCATTTCTAACCTTCACCACAACGCCAGTCGATGATCTACTGACCATTGGCACTGTTCATTCTCTTCTGCTGGCTTCCCACTACACGTTAGTAATACCAACTTCCCCCGTGAGCATTCCCATCAAGAGCTACGTACCTTGTAGCCTTACTTTCCGGATAACCCTCGTATGTTCTACCCAGTAGGTGATAAGTCGACATTGTCTGCAGAGTTAATAAAAAAACGTCTTCAGCGAATCTCGGCTTTTCCTGAGCTTTGTTTCTGTGAATTTCCTCCTAATGCTCTTTGAGCCAGATCATCCTTTAACTCATCTTTTTATTTACATTCCCATCAACAATGGTGTAATGAGTGTGTTATAAACTCACGGGTAACAATATTAATTCTGCCAACTTGTGAAATTATTGCACGGGAAACCTTGTTGACCTTCAAACCTACCTCCCCTATTTTTTTTAGTTAGGTGAGCTATATGCCCTTCTGATCATTGATCGCATTTTATTGGAGTCAGGGTGATAGACAGCTGATAAGTAGATTGCCTTTCCTTATAAGAAACTCATGGTACAGCTTGTTTCTCACTTGGATTTGACAGGTTGCGCGCATGCCTGTCTACTTATCAGCTGTCTGTCACTCTGACTCCAATAAAATAAAAACTGATCCAAGGGACATAATTTTGTGGCAAGAGACTAGACAAAAGCAGGAATACACGGGCAAGAGCCTTGCAGATTTTTCTGGGTTGGTAGAATTTCAATTCTAGATTTTATTTATTGATTGATTGATTTTGTCCAATACACAATGAAGGTTTTAGTGGGTATACACATAGTAAAATACATGATGAAGGTTATAGAGGATATACTCATAGTAAAATATATCTAAGAAAGAATAGAAGAGAAGTTATAGGAATAGAACATATTAATGAAAGAATAGAAGAAGAGATATAGGAATAGAAGAAAGGTATAGGAGATATAGGAGAGCAATAGGACAGGGGACGGAAGGCACTCTAGTGCACTTGTACTCGCCCCTTACTGACCTCTTAGGAATCTGGATAGGTCAACCGTGGATAATCCAAGGGTAAAGTGTTGGGGGTTTGGGGATGACACTATGGAGTCCGGTAATGAGTTCCACGCTTCGACAACTTGGTTACTGAAGTCATATTTTTTACAGTCAAGTTTGGAGCGGTTAATATTAAGTTTAAATCTGTTGTGTGCTCTTGTGTTGTTATGGTTGAAGCTGAAGTAGTCGCCGACAGGCAGGACATTGCAGCATATGATCTTGTGGGCAAAGATCTTAAACAAGATCTTGTTTAAGGCATCTTAGTTCTAGGCTTTCTAGGCCCAGGATTGAAAGTCTAGTCTCATAGACTTCAACCTCGTAGGGTATTCTGTTTCAAATGGAGGAGTGAAGGGCTCTTCTGGTGAAGTATCTTTGGACATTTTCAAGGGTGTTAATGTCTGAGATGCGATATGGATTCCAAACAGATGAGCTGTATTCGAGGATGGGTCTGGCAAAAGTTTTGTAAGCTCTGGTAAGTAGTGTGAGATTGCCAGAGCAGAAGCTACGTAGGATTAGGTTTACAACTCTTGAAGCCTTCTTGGCTATGTTGTTGCAGTGGGCTTTGGCACTTAAATCTTTTGTTATTAGTATACCAAGGTCTTTAACCGAGTGGGGATTATCTGTGATAATTTGATTATTCAGTTCGTATTTGGAGTTCAGATTCTTCTTCCCAATGTGTAGGACAGAGCATTTGCTAGTTGAGATTTGGAGTTGCCATGTGTTGGACCACTCAGAAAGAGAGTTCAGGTCTTTTTGGAGAGTAGTTGTGTTATCGGTGGTGTTGAAGAGTTTTACACTGTTGGCGAGGAGGACACAGTTGCTTGTGATGTAATCGCAAAGGTCATTGATGTAGAGAATGAAGAGCGTTGGTTGGTTGTTTTTGGAACAGAATGGAATAGAATGGAATGGAACAGAATGGAACAGAATGCAAAATACGGAATGGGATGGGGTAGAGTAGAGTAGACTACAATACAATACAATACAATACAATACAATAGAAAGTGTGTCACTTCTGTCTTATGTGCCATAGGTTTTCCATCACTGGGTTTTTGGCAATTTTCATGATAATCCTGGAAGTGCTGTACATATATCCACAAAAACCACACTCCATCTTCTTCGTTTACCCCATTATTAATTGCTTGGTCCCTTGAAATCTTAAATGTTTCAATCACATCCCCCCTTTTCCTTCTGTCCTCCAGACTCTACAGATGGAGTTCATGAAGTCTTTCCTGATAAGTTTTATGCTTAAGACCTTCCACCATTCTTGTAGCCCATCTTTGTATGTTTTTCCTATCGCGGTAAATGAGGTTGAATATGTATCATTTTAGAAGAGCTGTGCTTGTATGTATGTTTGTGCACATACACATACAGTTTATATAGTTGATAATGTATGTTTTTATGTGCCGGTGTGTAATATGAATGTACACGTATGTACATAGAATTAAATAGTATATTTTGGATGTTCAGGAATAGTAAACCTTCTACCGCACGAATCCCAGCGGCCGATAAGGTCCCACAGAGTTGGCCTTCTCTGGGTCCCATCGACCAAACAATGTCATTTGGCGGGCCCCAGGGGAAGAGCCTTCTCTATGGCGGCCCCGGCCCTCTGGAATCAACTCCCCCCAGAGATTAGAATGGCCCCCACCCTCCTTGTCTTTCGCAAATTACTCAAGACCCACCTTTGTCGCCAGGCATGGGGGAGTTAGGATATTCCTTCCCCTAGGCCATTACAAGTTATGTACGGTATGTTTGTGTGTATGTTTGGTTTTTATCATAAGGGTTTTTAGTTGTTTTATTAAATTGGATTGTTACATGTTGTTTTTTATCATTGTTGTTAGCCGCCCCGAGTCTGCGGAGAGGGGCAGCATACAAATCCAATAAATAATAATAAATAATGAATAATAATAAAACAGATACAAATCCAATAAATAATAATAAATAATGAATAATAATAAACAGATAGGGAAATCTCTTTCAGGTGAGGAGAGGCCAGGCACCGTAATCTTAACCCAAACCTTTAACGTGAGTGACGTCAAGTTGGCCACTTTTAATGATAATAATAATCATGATAATAATGATAATGATAATGATAATAATAATAATAATAATAATAATAATAATTATTATTATTATAATCAATTATATAATTATATAATTATTATTATTATTATTATTTATTAGACTTGTATGCCGCCCCTCTCCGAAGACACGGAGCGGCTAAGCCAGTCACATGACCTTTAAGCCACCCCCAGCCATATGATCATCAAGCCACTCCCACCTGGTCACATGGCCAGCAAGCCACACCCATAAAATAAGCCATGCCCATGGTGTGGTAGTAAATTTTTTTGCATCCCTTCACTGGGAGGGAGGGAAATGGGAGACAAGGAGAAAGAGAGGGAGAGGGAGAGAGAGGGATGGGCGTGATAGGATATAAAGAGGGAACAGGCCAGGAATTAATGTATAAAAGTGCAAATTACGATATTGGTTCATGCACTATTAAATGGAAGGAAAAAAATTAAACAATGAAAAGGAAAACATATAAAACAGTTGTCGCTTCTTCTTCCTCCTTTTTTTTCTACAAGGAGTGCCGCTTGGTGAGAACAGGGTGGATGCCGGCTGTTAATAATTGCCGCCTGCCCGCATTCGGAGAGGACATCAATTCAAATCCTGTCCCCGGAGTGACCTGTGGACTTGGCTGAACTTAGCAAAAGGAATACTGGTGGCATGCGCACTGGAGCTGAAACATGTCGGTTGTCCCGGAGAGATGACTCTGTGTGCCACCTCTGTCTCCCATGTTATAGATTTTCCATCACTGGGTTTTTGGCAATTTTTCATGGACAATCCTAAAAGGGCTGTACATAAATCCACAAAACCACACTCCACCTCTTTCGTTTACCCATTATTAACTGCTTGGTTCCTTGAAATCCGGCCAGTGACAAATCAGAATAGAATAGTATTAGGATAGGGTAGGGTAGGGTAGGGTGGGGTAGGGTAGGGTAGGGTAGGGTGGGGTAGGGTAGGGTAGGGTAGGGTGGGTTAGAGTAGAGTAGAGTAGAGTAGAGTAGAATAAAAAAGTGAACACAAGAACAAAGGGGCACAATCTGAGATTAGTTGGGGAAAGATCAGAAGCAACATGAGAAAATATTATTTCACTGAAGGAGGAGGAGTAGATGCTTGGAACAAACTTCCAGCAGTCGTGGTTGGTAAATCCACAGGAACTGAATTGAAACATGCCTGGGATAAACATAGATCCATCCTAAGATAAAATACAGGAAATAGTATCAGGGCAGACGAGATGGATCATGAGGTCTTTTTCTGCCGTCAATCTTCTATGTTCCGAATAGAATAGAATAGAATAGAATAGAAAAGTGAACACAAGAACAAGGCGGCACAATCTGAGATTAGTTGGGGGAAAGATCAGAAGCAACATGAGAAAATATTATTTCACTGAAAGAGTAGTAGATGCTTGGAACAAACTTCCATCAGACGTGGTTGGTCAATCCACAGTCACTGAATGTAAACATGCCTGGGATAAACATATATCCATCCTAAGATAAAATACAGGAAATAGTATCAGGGCAGACTAGATGGATCATGAGGTCTTTTTCTGCCGTCAATCTTCTATGATCCGAATAAATAGAATAGAATAGAATAGAATTCTTTATTGGCCAGTATGATTGGACACACAAGGAATTCGTCATTGGTGCATATGCTCTCAGTGTACATAAAAGAAAAGATACATTTGTCAAGAATCATGAAGTACAACACTTAATGATTGTCATAAGGTAGAAATAAGCAACCAGGAATATTAATATATTAATATAAATATTAATATAAGTATAAATCAAAAATCAATAAAATATAAATCAAAAATCAATAAATCAATACTAATATAAATCAAAAGGATACAAGCAACAAGTTACAATCATAAGTGGAAGGAAATGGGTGATAGGAATGATGAGAAGACTAATAGCAATAGTAGTGCAGACTTGGTGAATAGTTTGACAGTGGTGAGGGAATTATTTGTTTAGCAGAGTGATGGTGTTCGGGGGAAAACTGTGTCTAGTTGTCTTGGTGTACAGTGCTCTATAGTGTCGTTTTGAGGGCAGGAGTTGAAACAATTTATGTCCAGGATGCGAGGCGTCAGTAAATATGTTCACGGCCCTCTTTTTGAGTCGTGCAGTATACCGGTCCTCAGTAGAAGGCAGGTTGGTAGCAATTGTTTTTTTCTGCAGTTCTGATCAGAGATTACACAGGATTGAGCAGGGAATATTGGCCTGATTTTTTTATTACCTAGAGACGAAAGCTAATGAACTCGAATATTGACTACTTTTGATACGGCGAGTAATTATTTCTTGAGATAACGCACACAGGCTTTTGTGCGGCTGACTGGCTGGTTGTATCATGCCTGCGTGTAGCTGCTATCACCTACCTACCTTATTAGAAGTCTTTAAAACCTACTTTCTGTAAATTAATAACACGATTATCGCAGTGTGATTGCTAAGACCTATCCAGTTGTCGCTATGCAAGATTGTGCAGAAAATCAACTTTTCAAACACCCCAGAGGGATATTTGTTAGAGGGAGGGTTCAAAAGTTTTCCTCTTTTTAGACATTATAGCTGAAGTCTTCATCTGGTTGTAACCTCGTTGGTCACAGCTTTCGAATACATCAAACTATCATCAATAGTTCAGTTCTGGAGACCTCAACTGCAAAAAGATATGGACAAAATTGAACGGGTCCAAAGACGGGCTACAAGAATGGTGGAAGGTCTGAAGCATAAAACGTATCAGGAAAGACTTAATGAACTCAATCTGTATAGTCTGGAGGACAGAAGGGAAAGGGGGGACATGATTGAAACATTTAAATATGTTAAAGGGTTAAATAAGGTCCAGGAGGGAAGTGTTTTTAATAGGAAAGTGAACACAAGAACAAGGGGACACAATCTGAAGTTAGTTGGGGGAAAGATCAAAAGCAACATGAGAAAATATTATTTTACTGAAAGAGTAGTAGATCCTTGGAACAAACTTCCAGCAGACGTGGTTGATAAATCCACAGTAACTGAATTTAAACATGCCTGGGATGAACATATATCCATCCTAAGATAAAATACAGAAAATAGTATAAGGGCAGACCAGATGGACCATGAGGTCTTTTTCTGCCGTCAGTCTTCTATGTTTGTATGTTTCTAAACACACCGAGCTTACTACATCAGTCACAGTTAATCAGCAGAAAAGAACAGAGAAAGGAAAGAGAGAGAATCATTCTTTCTGGCTCCCTCTTATGGAAATTTGCAGCATTACCTGTTAAAGCTATAGTACTTCAGTACAAACAAACATTCATTGTTAGCTTGTTTATATATTGCAAACCCAACTGTCTTGTACATAGTACTAACAGGATACTGCAAAATCTCCATCCCCCACCTTACTCCTGGGGGAAGGATATTGCAAAATCTCCATTCCCACCCCTTCCTTCCTTCCTTCCTTCCTTCCTTCCTTCCTTCCTTCCTTCCTTCCTTCCTCTCTTTCTTTCTTTCTCTTTCTTTCCCTCTCTCTCCTTCTCTCTCTTTCTCATTTCTCTTTCTCTTTCTTTCTCTCTCTTTCTTTCTCTCTCTCTCTTTCTTAGTCTTTCCCTCTCTCTCTTCTCTCTCTCTCTCACACACTTTTTTTCTCTTTCTTTCTCTCTTTCCATCTCCTTTTCCCTCTCTCCCTTTCTCTCCCTCCCTCCCCCTCTCTTTCTTTCTTTCTTTCTTTCTTTCTTTCTTTCTTTCTTTCTTTCTCTTTCTTTCTTTCTCTTTCTTTCTCTCTCTCTTTCTTTCTCTTTCTTTCCCTCTCTCCCCTTCTCTCTATCTTTCTCATTTCTCTTTCTCTCTTTCTCTTTTTCTCTTTCTTTCTCTCTTTCCCTCTCCTTTTCCCTCTCTCCCTTTCTCTCCCTCCCTCCCTCCCTCCCTCTCTTTCTTTCTTTCTCCAATATGGCCAGGTAAATAATTAACTGGGAAGATTCTTTCACTGGAACGTAATAATATCTTGAGCAACCTTCATGTGCACTGTTCTTGAGGCATGGTAGAAAGGATAAGGGTTAATTGCCTTGACACTACAGGTGTGGCACAAGCATGTTTATACCTAGGATGATGACACCGCACCTAGGGTACAAGAATAGCTTTTGAAAGGACCAAATCTCTGCTGGGAGGGAGACGCTGTTTCTCTGGAGAGTGAAGAGAGTCATCAATGAGAATTATCACAAGCCAATTTAATGTAATTTTAAAAAAAATAACAGAGTTGAGAGGGACCTTGGAGGTCTTCTAGTCTAGACCAATCCCCTGCTCAAGCAGGCAATCCTATGTCATTTCAGACTGATTGTCCAGTCTCTTCTTAAAAACCTCCAGTGTTGCCACTCCGAATCTCCAGGGAGGGGCGGCATACAAATCTAATATATTATTATTATTATTATTATTATTATTATTATTATTATTATTATTATGTCAATACAACACAGCAAACGAGATCACTATGCTGGATTTCGTATTTCATCACCAGTCGGGCGCTTCCCAAGCACCTAGGATTATTATTATTATTATTATTATTATTATTATTATTATTATTATGTCAATACAACACAGCAAACGAGATCGCTATGCTGGATTTCGTATTTCATCACCAGTCGGGCGCTTCCCAAGCACCTAGGATTATTATTATTATTATTATTATTATTATTATTATTATTATTATTATTATTATTATTATTATTATGTCAATACAACACAGCAAACGAGATCACTATGCTGGATTTCGTATTTCATCACCAGTCGGGCGCTTCCCAAGCACCTAGGACTGCGTGATGTAGCAGCGAATTATGTTTGCCGATTCCAGTAAAGCGGCCTTTTGCAATTGACAGGTGGAGATGTTGTCAATTCCGATGGTTTTCAAATTATTGTTGTTGTTGTTGTTATTATTATTATTATTATTATTATTGCAGCAGCAGCACAGTCAAGATTAGTGTAAGATTAGTGTAACTTGTGTTCTATTCTATTCTATTCTATTCTTATTTTTCTATTCTATTCTATTCTAGTCTATTCTTATTTTTCTATTCTATTCTATTCTTATTTTTCTATTCTATTCTATTCTATTCTTTTTATTTTATTTATTTATTCTTTGTCCAATATACAATACATATGGAAGAGAATAGACATTGGGTAGTATATATAAAAATAATATGTAATATAGAAGAGAAAGTATATGAGAGGAAGAAAATATATATGATAAATGACATAAATTCTATTCTATTCTATTCTATTCTATTCCACTTTATTCCATTCCATTCTATTCTATTCATATCTTTCTATTTTTCTATCCTATTGTTGTGGTGGAGGCTGAAGTAGTCATTGACAGGGAGGATGTTATATCAGATGATTTTATGAGCTATTCTTAGGTCGTGCGGAAGGCAACATAAGGCAGAATATCTCCGGGACCGCCTTCTGCCGCACGAATCCCAGCGACCAGTTAGGTCCCACAGAGTTGGCGTTCTCCGGGTCCCGTCAACTAAACAATGTTGTTTGGCGGGACTCAGGGGAAGAGCCTTCTCTGTGGCGGCCCCGACCCTTTGGAACTAACTACCCCCAGATATCAGAGTTGCCCCCACCCTCCTTGCCTTTCGTAAAGTTCTTAAGACCCATCTCTGTTGTCAGGCATGGGAGAACTGACACATCTCCCCCGGCCCTATACAGTTTATACATGGAATGTTTGTGTGTGTGTTTGCTTTTAAAAATGGGGTTTTTAGTGTTTTTTAAATTATTAGATTTGTTTTTTACATTGTTATTGTTATTGTTGTGAGCCGCCCCGAGTCTACGGAGAGGGGCGGCATACAAATCTAATAAATAATAATAATAATAATAATAATAATAATAATAATAATAATAAGGCTAAGCTTTCTAAGCCCAGGATTTCAAGTCTGGTTGCGTAAATTATTCTGTTACGAGTAGAGGAGTGGAGGACTCCTCTATAAAGTATCTCTGGACACTTTCTAATGTATTTATGTCCGATATGGGGTGTGGGTTCGAGGCGGATGAGCTGTATTCAAGGATTGGTCTGGTGAAAGTTTTGTATGCTCTGGTTAGTAGTGTGAGATTACCGGTGCAGAAGCTGCGTAAGATTAATTTAACAACTCTTGAAGCTTCTTTGCAGCTATGTACACACAGTGGAAATTTTTCCTACTCCTTAATGTTTGCTGTTATTTGGCGGGGAGCTGTACTTAGACTTATCTTTCCCTTCTTGCTCAATTGATGAGTGGTAAATGGACAAGATTCTATAAATGCAATGATTTAAGCTAATCCTCCCTAACGTTTAGTAACTGTGTGACGTCTACTTCCACACCTCTAGTAGGGCGCCGACTTAAGAAATAATGGTGTGTTTCAGAAGGTTTCTTTTCAACAACGGCTTTCTCAAATAATCCAACCTTGTAAAATTTGGGAACTCCAACTGATAATAGCAATAGGAATCTTCCAATAACTGGAAATGACAATACCGATCTAGGCTTTGCAAGGCCTTTTCCTAGGTCTTGAAAGCTTAGAACTATGACGCCTAAAACACGATCTAAGTATTGCCCACAAGATCATATGCTGCAACGTTCTACCTGTCAATGACTACTTCAGCTTCAACCGCAACAACACAAGAGCACGCAACAGATTCAAACTTAATATTAACCGCTCCAAACTTGACCGTAAAAAATATGACTTCAGCAACCGAGTTGTCGAAGCGTGGAACTCATTACCGGACTCCGTAGTGTCATCCCCAAACCCCCAACATTTTACCCTTAGACTGTCCACGGTTGACCTCTCCAGATTCCTAAGAGGTCAGTAAGGGGCGTGCATAAGTGCACCAGTGTGCTTTCCGTCCCCTGTCCAATTGTCTCTCCTTATCTCATTTATCTTTTCTTCCTTTCAAATATGTTCACCTATACTTTTATATCTTTTCTTCTCTTCTTTTCTTTATTTATATTACTACATATCTATTCTCTTCAATGTGTATTATGTATTGGACAAAATAAAATAAAATAAAATAAAATAAAATAAAATAAAATAAAATAAAATAAAATAAAATAAAATAAAATAAAATAAAATAAAATAAAATAAAATAAAATAAAATAAAATAAAATAAAATAAAATAAAATAAAATAAATCTTGCATTCCGATTTGCTGTGATAGAGTTAGATTATATTTAGAATCATAGAACCATAGAGTTGGAAGGGACCTCCAGGGTCATCGGGTCCAATGCTCAATGCAGGAATTGTATGGAGATAATTTCAACAAAATAAGGACGCACCAACAAAGTTGGTATTTGAGGGTAGGAGTTGAAACAGTTTGTGTCCAGGATGTGAGGGGTCAGTAAATATTTTCACCCCCCCCCTCTTTTTGACTCGTGCAGTCTACAGGTCCTCAATGGAAGGCAGGTTGGCAGCAATTGTGTTTTCTGCAGTTCTGATTCTGTGTCGGTCTTATTGGGTTGCAGCACCAAACCAGACAGTTATAGAGGTGCAGATGACAGACTCAACGATTCCTCTGTAGAACTGTGTCAGCCTCTTGATTCTATCCCTCTGATAATACAGCCTAGGATTGCATTGGATTTTTGGGGCTCATATTTAAATGGATTGTCCACTAGGACTCCAAGATCCCTCTTGCAGTTTAATAATAATAATAATGTAATAATAATAATAATAATAATAATAATAATAATAATAATAATAATAACCACAACAAAAACAACAACAACAGAGTTGGAAGGGACTTGGAGGTCTTCTAGTTCAACCACCTGCTTAGGCAGGAAACCCTACACTACTTGAGACAGATGGTTATCCAACATCTGCTTAATAACTCCCAGTCTTTCTTTCTTTCTCTCTCTCTCTTTTTCTCCCTTCCTTCCTTCCTTTCCTTTCTTTCTCTCTCTCTCTTTCTCCCTTCCTTCCTTTCTTTCCTTTCTTTCTTTCTCTCTCTCCCTTCCTTCCTTTCTTTCCTTTCTTTCTCTCTCTCTCTCTCTTTCTCCCTTCCTTCCTTTCTTTCCTTTCTTTCTTTCTCTCTCTCTCTCTTTCTCCCTTCCTTCCTTCCTTTCCTTTCTTTCTCTTTCTCCCTTCCTTCCTTCCTTCCTTTCTTTCTTTCCTTTCTTTCTGTCTCTCTTTCTCCCTTCCTTTCTTTCTCTTTCTCCCTTCCTTCCTTCCTCTCTCCCTTCCTTCCCTCTTTCTTTCTTTCTTTCTTTCTTTCTTTCTTTCTTTCTTTCTTTCTTTCTTTCTTTCTTTCTTTCTTTCTTTCTTTCTCTCTTTCGACTTATATGCTGCCCAGCTCCCAGTTACTGCTGTTGAGCTAAGTTTCACCTACTCTGTTTTTTTTTTAAACCTAAGTGTAAAAACCTTACTTTTTTTTCTCCATCGAATGTCACTTTGTTAGGTTACCAAATTATATTTCCCACGTCCGGCAGAAAAACATATTGGGAGAGTTAAGTTGAAGATGGAGGACGATGTGACTACATTGTTTGGTCTTCTGTGCTTATTGATCTCGCTGGTAGAAAAAAAATAATGATTAACGCTAATCGTCTGCTCAAATTTGTGGATTGATTACTACCGCCCAGTCTCAGTGCCTCTGCGACTTCTTTCGTCTTAATTGTTTCAGACAGGAAAGGAATGTAGATACCAGCACGAAGAAATCAGTTTGAAAATCTGGAGAGAAGGTTAAGTGGGAAGACAAAGCTAATTTAGTTGTCGTTTTCAGTGAGAGTCAAACAAGATGAAACACTCGATCAACTCTGGCTTAGTTGCATTTACTTGTACGCTTACTAAAAATAGCGGCTGAAAATAGCACAGGGCAAAGGGCTTTTAAGGGCTTAGCACAATTGTAACTTTAGTTACTAAATGAACTGTTGTACCTCGAAGACTAACTGTATAATAATTTTTTTCTCTGGCACTTTGAGATCTAGAGAATAAGGGAAACCAGCTTACAAAACTTTTGCCAGACCCATCCTCGAATACAGCTCATCTGTTTGGAACCCACATCGCATCTCAGACATTAACACCCTTGAAAATGTCCAAAGATACTTCACCAGAAGAGCCCTTCACTCCTCCACTCAAAACAGAATACCCTACAAGACTAGACTTTCAATCCTGGGCCTAGAAAGCTTAGAACTAAGACGCCTTAAACAAGATCTAAGTATTGCCCACAAGATCATATGCTGCAACGTCCTGCCTGTCGGCGACTACTTCAGCTTCAACTACAACAACACAAGAGCACACAACAGATTTAAACTTAATATTAACTGCTCCAAACTTGACTGTAAAAAATATGACTTCAGTAACCGAGTTGTCGAAGCGTGGAACTTATTACCGGACTCCATAGTATCATCCCCAAACCCCCAACACTTTACCCTTAGATTATCTACGGTTGACCTATCCAGATTCCTAAGAGGTGAGTAAGGGGTGAGTACAAGTGCACTAGAGTGCCTTCCGTCCCCTGTCCTATTGCTCTCCTATATCTCCTATACCTTTCTTCTATTCCTATATCTCTTCTTCTATTCTTTCATTGATATGTTCTATTACTATACCTTCTTTTCTATTATTTCTTAGATATATTTTACTATGAATATCTCCTCTATAACCCTCATCATGTATTTTACTATGTGTATATAGATATACTGTATACCCACTAAAACCCTCATTGTGTATTGGACAAAATAAAAAAATAAACAAAAATAAAAAAAATAATCTAATCCTACATAGCTTTTGCTCTGGAAATCTCACACTACTTAGCAGAGCATACAAAACTTTTGCCAGGCCCATCCTAGAATACAGCTCATCTGTTTGGAACCCATACCGCATCTCAGACATTAACACCCTCGAAAATGTCCAGAGATACTTCACCAGAAGAGCCCTTCACACCTCCACTTGAAACAGAATACCATATGAAACTAGACTTACAATCCTGGGCCTAGAAAACTTAGAACTAAGACGCCTTAAACATGATCTAAGTATTGCCCACAAGATTATATACTGCAGTGACTACTTCAGCTTCAACCACAACAACACAAGAGCACATAACAGATTCAAGCTCAATATTAACCGCTCCAAACTTGACTGTAAAAAATACGACTTTAATAATAGAGTTCTTGAAGTGTGGAACTCATTACCGGACTCTGTAGTATCATCCCCTAACCCCCAACATTTTACCCTTAGACTGTCCACGGTTGACCTCTCCAGATTCCTAAGAGGTCAGTAAGGGGCGTGCATAAGTGCACTAGAGTGCCTTCCGTCCCCTGTTCTATTGTCTCTCCTATATCCTATATATCTTCTCTTCTATCCCTATATATCTTTCTTCTATTCTCTCATTGATTATTTTATCCTATACTCTCTCTTCTATTCCTTCTCTAATTCTATTTCCTCGAAGGTGTCCTCTATTACCTTCATTGTGTTTTGGACAATAATACACAATGACCCAGGGGAAGAGCCTTCTCTGTGGTGGCCCCGGCCCTCTGGAACCAACTCCCCCCCAGACATTAGAATTGCCCCCACCCTCCTTGCCTATCGTAAGCTTCTTAAAACCCACCTCTGCCGCCAGGCATGGGGGAACTGAGATACTCTTTCCCCCTAGGCCTTTACAATTTTACGCATGGTATGTCTGTATGTATGTTTGATTTTATAATAAGGGTTTTTTAACTGTTTTAATATTAGATTGTTTATATGCTGTTTTTATTACTGTTGTTAGCCGCCCCGAGTCTACGGAGAAGGGCGGCATACAAATCCAATAAGTAAGTAAGTAAGTAAGTAAGTAAGTAAGTAAGTAAGTAAGTAAGTAAGTAAGTAAGTAAATAAGTAAATAAGTAAATAAGTAAACAAATAAACAAATAAACAAAAATAAAAAATAAAAAATAAATAAATAAGTTCTTATTCCTGTAGTATTTATGTGCCACTCGTGTATATAACCCAGGCAAAGTTCAGACATTTGGCTTTTACCTTTGAGACGCCTTATCGCTCAAGGGTTCATCATATCCATGGATGGTGGAATTAATGATAAGTGTAGGATCGGATCAGCTTGTCCCAGGGGTGAAATTCGAAGTGTTTCTCTACTGGTTCTGTTGGACATGGCTTGGTGGGCGTGGCAGTGGAAGGATACTGTGAAATCCCCATAATTCCCCATGATCAAGGAAATGGAGCCCCTCCCTTATGAAACCAGGTTGCAACGCCTTGGTCTCTTCAGCCTTGATAGAGGTGACTTGATCGAAGTGTATAAAATCATGCATGGGATAGAAAAGGTGGATAGAGAAAAATTATTTTCTCTATCACACAATACTAGGACGAGGGGGCCCTCCCTGAAGCTCATAGGAAGAAAGCAAGGACCAATCAAGGGAAATATTTCTTCACCCAGAGGGTCCTTGGTTTATGGAATTCACTTCCAGAAGAGGTTGTGACAGCTGTCAGCTTGGATTGCTTCAAGGCAGGATTAGACAGATTCATGGATACCAAGTGTATCGGTGGTTATTGAAATGGATGTCCAAGTGGCGCCTCTATGTTGGTTGAGGCAGGCAGGGTTCCCTTGAGTATCATTTGTTGGGGGGTCAAGGGAAAGGGAGGGTTTTACCTTCTTCTTCTTCTCAAGATTCCCATGGACAATTGGTGGGCCAATGTTTTGGCCTGATTCAGCATGGCTCTTCTTATGTTCTTATGCTCTTATTCCCTCTCCACTCCTGGGGAAGGATACTGCAATATCTCCATTCCCACCTAACTCTGGAGCCAGACAGAGATGGTATTTGCCAGTTCTCCGAACTACTCAAAATGTCCACTACCAGTTCTGTAGAACCTACTGGATTTCACCCCTGGCCTATCTCTTCTTTGCCAAGGCAAGGAGGGCAGATTGCAAAATAGATTCACCCAGCATCAACTTGTAAAAAAGAGCTGAAAATGTTGTAGCTCAGAATTCGACCATCATAACAAGATCATAAAAACTGGAAATGATCTCTATGATTTGGACTCCACCCAGCTGTAGGAATGCAGCTTTAGTTGAAATTGCACAACTAAACTTACAATCCTAGGTTTAGAAAGCTTAGAACTATGTCGCCTTAAACACGACCTAAGCACAGCCCATAAAACCATCTGCTGCAACATCCTGCCTGTCAACGACTACTTCAGCTTCAACCACAACAACACACGAGCACACAACGGATACAAACTTAAAGTAAACTTCTCTAAAGTCAATTGCAGGAAACACAACTTTAATAACCGAGTAGTTGATGCCTGGAACGCACTATTATTTATTATTATTATTATTTATTGGATTTGTATGCCGCCCCTCTCCGTAGACTCGGGGCGGCTAACAACAATGATAAAAACAGCATGTAACAATCCAATAATAAAACAACTAAAAACCCTTATTATAAAACCAAACATACACACAAACATACCATGCATAACTTGTAATGGCCTAGGGGGAAGGAATATCTCAACTCCCCCATGCCTGGCAGTATAAATGAGTCTTGAGTAGTTTACGAAAGACAGGGAGGATGTGGGCAGTTCTAATCTCCGGGGGGAGTTGGTTCCAGAGGCCGCCACAGAGAAGGCTCTTCCCCTGGGGCCCGCCACTACCTGACTCTATAGTATCATCACCTAACCCTCAAAACTTTACCCTTAGACTATCCACTCTTGATCTCTCCCGATTCCTAAGATGTCAGTAAGGGGCGTGCATAAGTGCACAAGAGTGCCTTCCGTCCCGTCATAATGTTTCTCTTTTACTTGTGTATATAAATATCATTATATCTCTGTATACCACCAATACATATTTGACAAAACAAATAAAATAAATAGAATGAAAAATGTAGACAGGAATGCAATGGGATAGGATAGGATAGGATGGGATGGGATGGGATGGGATGGGATTTATTGGCCAAGTGTGATTGGACACACAAGGAATTTGTCTTTGGTGCATATGCCCACAGTGTACATAAGAAGGGGAAAAAATACATTCATGAAGAATCAAAAGATATAAGAGTTAGTGATAGTCATAGGTTACTAAATAAGCAATCAAATCATACTAGGAAGTGGAATAAAACAATAAAAATTGTAAATACACAAGCAACAAGGTTATAGTCATAAACGGGAGGAGATAGGTAATAGGAAGCATGGGAAGAATAACAGTACTACAGCCTTACTAAATAGTTTGACAGTGCTGAGCGAAATATTTGTTTAGCAGAGTGATTGCGTTTGGGAAAAAACTGTTCTTGTGTCTAGTTATTCTGGTGGGCAGTGCCTTATAGCGTTGTTTTGAGGGTAGAAGTTGAAACTATTTATTTATTTATTTATTTATTTATTTATTTATTTATTTAGTTAGTTAGTTAGTTAGTTAGTTAGTTAGTTAGTTAGTTAGTTAGTCCAATACACAATACATATTGAAGAGGATAGATATGAAGTATTATATATAAAGAAAAGATATAAAAGTAGAGGAGAAGATATATGAAAGGAAGAAAAGATATACTGTATATGAGATAAGGAGATAATTTATGTCCAGGATGTGAGGGGGTCTGTATGTATTTTCACAGCCTTCTTTTTGACTCGTGCAGTTTATAGGTCCTGGCAACAATTATGGTAACTTTACAGTAAAGCTAATGTTAATGATAGAAACATAGATAGAAACATAGAAGTCTGACGGCAGAAAAAGACCTCATGGTCCATCTAGTCTGCCCTTATACTATTTTCTGTATTTTATCTTAGGATGGATATATGTTTATCCCAGGCATGTTTAAATTCAGTTACTGTGGATTTATCTACCACATCTGCTGGAAGTTTGTTCCAAGGATCTACTACTCTTTCAGTAAAATAATATTTTCTCATGTTGCTTTTGATCTTTCCCCCAACTAACTTCAGATTGTGTCCCCTTGTTCTTGTGTTCACTTTCCTATTAAAAACACTTCTCTCCTGGACCTTATTTAACCCTTTAATATATTTAAACGTTTCGATCATGTCCCCCCTTTTCCTTCTGTCCTCCAGACTATACAGATTGAGTTCATTAAGTCTTTCCTGATGATCATTTGGTTTCTTCCCTGGACTATCTTAAAGGACCGATAGCAACCTTTCTTACATGGAAAATCAGAACATCTCTTCTTCTGGCTGGACATCTGAACCACCAAGTGGAATTTGGAACAGGGACAGCAAAATCTACGCCGAACTGGTTTTAAACTGGTTGAAAGTCCCGGGAAAGGACTTAAATTAAATTACAGAGAAGAACCCTCTTCTCATTTATCAGAAAGGCCATCCAGGATTTCCCTAAGTGGCTTGAGACCCTCCATTATATAAATCCCCCCCTTTATTTTGGCTATAAAAGTGAACCACATCATAATTTCACCAGTTCTTTAAATAGGAGAAAACCAAAAAGAGGATTGAAAATAAGCAAGCAGTGCCATCTTGTGGAAGATGGCACCATCCACTATTAAGTGTAATATATTGTTGAGGTATAAAAATATAGATCTGGCTTTATTGTATAAAATAACACAAAAGAATCATCAGCAAAAGCAAAAGGTCTGTTTTATGGAGATTGGTGTAATGATGCCAAAAATATGCTTAGGAAGGAAGGAAGGAAGGAAGGAAGGAAGGGAGGGAGGGAGGGAGGGAGGGAGGGAGGGTGGGGGGAGAAGAAAAGGAAAAAATTGATGAAGGAAGGTAGGGATGAAGGAAGAGAGGTAGGGAAGAAGGGAAAGGAAGGAAGAAGAGGAGGGAGGGATGAAGGAAGGAAGAAAGAGATGGAGGGAAGAAGAAAAGGAAGAAAGGGGGATGAAGGAAGACAGAAGGAGGGAAGAAAGGAAGGGAGGGATTAAGGGGGAGAGAGAGGGAGGGAAGAAGGAAAAGAGAGAGATGAGAAGGATGGAAGGAAAGTAGAGAAAGGAAGAAAAGAAAAGAAGGGGAAGGAGGTTGAAAGACTGACAGGAGGAAAGAGGACAGAAAGAAGGAAAGGAAGGAACAAGGTGGAAGGAACGAAGGGAGGGAGGAAGAATGGAAGAGGAAAAAGGGGAAGGAAGGAAGGAAAAGGAGGACAAAGAGGAGAAAAGAAAGAGGTAAAATGAAAGGATGGAAGAGGAAGGAGAAAGAAAGAAAGAAAGAAAGAATGTAGGAAGGAAGGAAGGGAGAAAGAGATAGAGAGAGAAAGAAAGAAAGAAAGGAAGAAAGAGAGAGAAAGAAAGGAAGGGAGGGAGAAAGAGAGAGAGAAAGGAAGGAAGGAAGGGAGAAAGAGAGAGAAAGACAGAAAGGAAAGAAAGAAAGAAAGGAAAGAAAGACAGAAGGAAGGAAGGAAGGAAAGAGGATGAGGAGAAGGAAGGAAGGAAGGAAGGGGAAGGAGGTCAAAGGCAAGAAAGATAAAAGGAAAGAAGGAGGGAGGAAGAGGGAGGAAGGAGGGGAAAAAAGTGACAGGAAGAGACGAGGAGCAGCCGATTCTTTCGCCTAGAAGCGCCCTCTTTCACTTCCTGCCCCCTCTCATCACTTCCTTTTTCCGGTCTGGGGCCATCTCCGCCCCCCTTTCGCTCTGCCGCGCCTGCGCGAGTCCTCCGGGGCGTCCTTGGAGCCGCCGCTGCCAGGTTGGGGGTCTCCCCGAGAGACAAGGAGGCGCCGCCGCCCCCCGCCGCCGCCATGCAGAGTTGGAGCCGCGTCTGCTGCGCCCTGGCCCAGGTAGCGCCAGCGGGGAAGGGAAGCCGGAGGGGCCCCGGGGCCTGCGCATTCGCCCACTCGGGACACCCCCCCTCCTTCCCCGGACACGCGTGGGAGCTGCGGGGGGGGGGGGCTCTACAGAATTCGCTGAGCCCTGCAGAGTGGCCCCAACGGGCATTGCAAAGGGACTTCCAGAACTGCCCAGCCAATCTGGCCGAGGAAAGACGGAGTTGGAAGAAGGGGCTTGCGAGGTCATCTAGTCCAGGGGCTCTTCTATGAGTTATGGACTGCAACTCCCAGAATGCCTAAGCTAGCGTGATTGGCTCAGGAATTCTGGGAGTTGAAGTCCACAAGTCATAGAAGAGCCAACTTTGCCCACCTCCTGATCTAGTCCAACCCCTCTACCCAAGCAGGAGACAAGGGTAGGCAAAGTTGGCTCTTCCATGCCATGTGGACTTCAACTCCCAGGATTCCTGAGCCAATGATGCTAGCTCCGGAATTCTGGGAGTTGAAGTTCCACATGGCATAGAAGAGTCAACTTTGCCTACCCCTGCCTTAGACCAAACTTTGCAACTTTAAGACTCGGGGACTCCAACTCCCAAAATCCTCCAGCCAGCTATGATTTGTGGACTTCAACTCCCAGAATTCCTGAGCCCATCAGGCTAGCTTAGGAATTCTGGGAGTTGAAAGCTTAGGAATTCTGGGAGTTGAAGTCCATATGGCATAGAAGAGCCAACGTTCCTTACACCTGCTTTAGGTCAAACTTGGCAACTTGAAGACTTGTGGACTTCAACTCCCAGAATTCTCTAGGCACCTGGTTTGGGACACCTGCTTTTCGATAGGCAGAAGTCCCCAGCAATCCTGGTCATGATTGGCACAGCTGGCTGAATCCTACTACAATGACTAAACATCTGAACGGAGGCTTTATTTTATAGACTTTAAAATAATTTAATTTAATTTATTAGATTTGTGAGCTGCTCAATTCCTTTTGGACTCTATAGGAAGAATGTTGTGTAATGAAGATAAAGACTAGGGTAGAGGTCTTCAAACCTCTTTTTTGGGCATGGCTAGTTTGATGAGAAGAAGGACCAGGGGAGACATGATAGCAGTCTTCCAATATCTCAGGGGTTGCCACAAAGAAGAAGGAGTCAAGCTATTCTCCAAAGCACCTGAGGGTAGAACAAGAAGCAATGGGTGGAAACTAAACAAGGAGAGAAGCAACTTAGAACTAAGGAGACATTTCCTGACAGTTAGAACAATTAATCCGTGGAACAGCTTGCCTCCAGAAGTTGCGAATGCTCCAACACTGGAGGTTTTTAAGCAGATGTTGGATAACCATCTGTCTGAAGAAGTGTAGGGTTTCCTGCCTAAGCAAGGGGTTGGACTAGAAGACCTCCAAGGTCCCAACTTTGTTGTTGTTGTTGTTATAAACTTGGCAACTTGAAGACTTTTATCCCATGATGGGGGGAGAGAGGGGGAGGAAATAATTCTTTTCTCCCTCTCTCTCTCTCTCCCTTTCTTTCTTTCTTTCTTTCTTTCTGTCTTTCTGTCTTTCTTTCTCTCTTCTTTCTCTTTTCTTTCTTTCGCTCTCTCTCCCCTTTCTGTCTTTTTATCTTTTTTATCTCTCCTTTCTTTCTCTTTCCTTCCTTCTTCCTTCCTTCCTTCCTTCCTTTCTTTCTTTCTTTCTTTCTTTCTAATTTTACTTTGGCAGTCCTTTATTCTGTATACATCAAAATCAGACACGTGTCACTTTTACACAGTTTTATAAGGGGTGCTAAAGGCCAGTAGTACTAAAAGTCAGACCTCATACACCAATCACAATATATTTTGGGGGAAATGTTATTGCGTTTAGAGATGTTCTTAGATCACATGTCAAAGAAATACTGAAGGAACTGGCAATCAAATTGAACATTTAATGTAATTTATGCAATAAACGATGTGGCTTATGGGGCTTGAGTTTTGGTTCACCTTGAATTTCTTGAGAATTAATTTGAATGGTTAGCTTTCCCAGATAAAAGCTATAAGAATTGAATAGTTCTGCAGTTGTTGTTTTAAAAAAAATCAAGGCTCTCTGGTCTTTTTTCAGAATAGTATAATGTTTCATAATATTTTATGATCATATTATGATAAAACTAAGCTGGGCCTCCATAGGAACCTTTTATTTGCCTCTCCAAGGTTTGAGATAGTGGGAAATAATTAGCCCCGATAGCCTTTTTGATAATATTTTTCTGCTGTATAAACAAGATTTGAATGTGGCCTTGAGATTAATTGCAAGGACCAAGGTTTGTAAGGAAGAATTAGCTTATAAGATTTATTGGCACATAATAGACTTTGCTACTTGCAATCCCTAGTTGGGAGCAGGCTTAAGAATGGCTAATCGTTTCAGATTTTATTTTCAAACTTTTGTCTTAGTGGAATAAACAGAAATACGACTTAGGATAGAAGGAACAAGAATCAAGTTTTTTGCACAACTCTTCATATGGATATATTGTTCTCTTTGAGGGAATTTAGATACCAAAGAAGGCAAACGTTGAAGATATTTCCCTATTTAAGAGTTGTAAAGATTAATTAATTAATACAATTAATAAAATTTATAATCAACAAACGTCAAGAATACTAATACATGGGGACACAACTGATAAAATCCATATTATTATTATTATTATTATTATTATTATTATTATTATTATTAATTAGATTTGTCGACTGGCAGGCCCCAGGGGAAGAGCCTTCTCTGTGGCGGCCCCGGCCCTCTGGAATCAACTCCGCCCAGAGATTAGAACTGCCCCCACCCTCCTTGTCTTTCGTAAATTGCTTAAGACCCACCTATATCGCCAGGCATGGGGGAATTGAGACACCTCCCCCAGGCTTATAGAGTTTTATGTATAGTATGCTTGTGTTGTACGGCTGTTTTTAAATGATGGGTTTTTAGATGCTTTTTTTTAATTATTAGATTTGTTACACCATATATTGCTTTTATTATTGTTGTGAGCCGCCCCGAGTCTGCGGAGAGGGGGCATACAAATCTAATAAATAACAACAACAATAATAATAATTTAAAACCAATAAAGATATTAACTAAATAAATAAATATAAAAATATATTAAGAGTTGAAAAGAATAGAGGCAGACATATAAACTAAACTGAAAGATAAGGATTTAAAAAAAATGTCGTTAGAGTAAAATGAGTGACAGATAATTCTGTTGGGCCTTGTTGTAATCATTATAGAGCATCTTTATAAAGAATATAAACTTATTCTTCCCTCTTCTGTTTTTTTCCCTTCAAATTAGAGGGGTCATTTTAGCCGAATCCATCATGGCTTGCAAAGCATTTCAGCAGCTCCTGTGAGAACTTACGCCGATCAAGGTAAACAGTACATAGCTTTGAATTACATGGAAAAAATAAGATTTCTTTCTTCATAGAATCCACAGTTCTATCCAGGATGGGGATTAACTGCATTACTGTTAATTTGTTATATTAAATTTTCCTGGTCCATCTAGTCTGCCCTTATACTATTTCCTGTATTTTATCTTAGGATGGATGGATTGTACAATTCAATCATACCATACATAAACCATCATAGAAACATAGAATGTTGACGGCAGAAAAAGACCTCATGGTCCATCTAGTCTGCCCTTATACTATTTCCTGTTTTTATCTTAGGGTGGATATATGTTTATCCCAGGCATGTTTAAATTCAGCTACTGTGGATTTACCAACCACATCTGCTGGAAGTTTGTTCCAAGGATCTACTGCTCTTTCAGTAAAATAATATTTTCTCACGTTGCTTTTGATCTTTCCCCAACTCACCTCAGATTGTGTCCCCTTGTTCTTGGCTTCACGTTCCTATTAAAAACACTTCCCTCCTGAACCTTATTTAACCCTTTAACGTATTTAAATGTTTAAATATTTAATTTACAAAAGGTGTGATTGCTCTTCTAAAATTATGTTTGGGTCTTTTTGTCAGTTGATGCTGATGTGACGGTCATCGGCTCTGGCCCAGGAGGCTACGTTGCTGCCATCAAAGCTGCCCAACTTGGCTTTAAGGTGAGCAGAATCCCTAGGTAATGTCTCAATAGTTTGGAAAAGTTCGCCTGAAGTTCTTACCAACAAGCGAAAGAGTGGAAGATGAGTCACTTTGTGTGCAGGTAGGAAGTGGTTAAATATGATGGATCTTCAGTGATACCCAGATTATAATAGAATAGAATTCTTTATTGGCCAAGTGTGATTGGGGCCACAAGGAATTTGTCTTTGGTGCATATGCTCTCAGTGTACATAAAAGAAAATATAGATTATATTTATATATGTACTGCTCAAAAAAATAAAGGGAACACTCAAAGAACCCATCCTAGACCTGAATGAATGAAATATTCTCATTGAATACTTTGTTCTGTACAAAGTTGAATGTGTACAACAGCGTGTGAAATTGATTGTCAATCAGTGTTGCTTCCTAAGGGGACAATTTGATTTCACAGAAGTTTGATTTACCTGGAGTTATATTGTGCTTTTTGTGTTCCCTTTATTTTTTTTAGCAGTGTATTATCTCATATATACACTGCTCAAAAAAATAAAGGGAACGTTGAAATAGAAGGAAAGTGAATAGTTAAAGATTTGAGACCCAGGCAACAAAATTATTTGTCTCAGGGAGGTTATATTATATTAGTATAAAAATCTACCTAAAGAAGTGGCCTTCTCCGGGTCCCGTCAACTAAACAATGTCGTTTGGCGGGGCCCAGGGGAAGAACCTTCTCTGTGGCGGCCCCAGTCCTCTGGAACCAACTCCCCCCGGAGATTAGAATTGCCCCCACCCTCCTCGCCTTTCGTAAGCTTCTTAAAACCCACCTCTGCCGTCAGGCATGGGGGAACTGAGATATTCTTTCCCCCTAGGCCTTTACAATTTATGCATGGTATGTTTGTTTGTATGTATGTTTGGTTTTACAATAAGGGTTTTTTAGTTGTTTTAGTATTGGATTGTTACATGCTGTTTTTATTACTGTTGTTAGCTGCCCCGAATCTACGGAGAGGGGCGGCATACAAATCCAATAGATAGATAGATAGATAGATAGATAGATAGATAGATAGATAGATAGATAGATAGATAGATAGATAGATAGATTTAGATGCATAGATGTATTCACTTGGAAAAGAGTTAAGGTTAAACTTAAGTGAAGGGGATGTTTTTCTATCAATGCTTCTAAAAAATCCCAGAAGTGCATTTTCTGCAGCAAAACTAAACAGATATTTAGAATTAACTCTTGCTTTTAAATCCCAGACAGTCTGCGTGGAGAAGAATGAAACCCTGGGTGGGACCTGTTTGAATGTTGGGTGCATCCCTTCTAAGGTAGGTTCGTGATGAGTCTATCCTAGTGACTGCAAACCTTTCTTGGTTCATGTGCCAAAAGGGTGTGTGTGGCATGTGCTAGCGCACAGGCATGCGCCCACACCCATTCCTTCCACCCATGCATGCGCGCCCCCTATGCGACGCTTGCGCATGTGCACAATTCCTCCTTCGGTCCCTGTGCATATGCAGAGGCATCGCTGGAGTCTGGGACGGTGGAAAAACGGTGAAAAAAATGAAAAGTGAGTCCGTCTTTTGAAAAAAAAAAGGGGGGGCGTTTTTGCCTCCCCCCAAGCCCTCTGCACACCCTGGGATAAACATATATCCATCCTAATCTGTAGAGTCTGGAGGACAGAAGGAAAAGGGGGGACATGATTGAAACATTTAAATATGTCAAAGGGTTAAATAAGGTTCAGGAGGGAAGTGTTCTTCATAGGAAAGTGAACACAAGAACAAGGGGACACAATCTGAAGTTCGTTGGGGGAAAGATCAAAAGCAACATGAGAAAATATTACTTTACTGAAAGAGTAGTAGATCCTTGGAACAAACTTCCAGCAGACGTGGTTGATAAATCCACAGTAACTGAATTTAAACATGCCTGGGATAAACACATATCCATCCTAAGATAAAATACAGAAAATAGTATAAGGGCAGACTAGATGGATCATGAGGTCTTTTTCTGCCGTCAGTCTTCTATGTTTCTATGTTTATTTTAGCAGAAAGAGATCACCATGTTTAAGCCAACTTTAGTCAAATGTTGACATTCACAAAGAACTCATCACGAGACACCCCCTTATATAGCTACAAGGAGTGCCGAGTGCTCCTGGGGGCTCCCTTTTTGCAAAGGACGGCCTGCTTTTCGCCCATTGTTTTTTTTTCCACAAAAAGGGTGTTTGTGCCTCCCCCCCTGGAACACTCACAGGCCTCCCAAGCCTTCTGCCCACCCCATTTTTGCGAAAAACAGGCCCATTTTTCACAAAAATGGGACGCAAGGGCGGGGCTTCAAGGAGGCCAAAAATGGCTGAAGTTAGTTGGGGAAAAGATCAAAAGCAACATGAGAAAATATTATTTTACTGAAAGAGTAGCAGATGCTTGGAACAAACTTCCAGCAGACGTGGTTGGTAAATCCACAGTAACTGAATTTAAACATGCCTGGGATAAACATAGATCCATCCTAAGATAAAAATACAGGAAATAGTATAAGGGCAGACTAGATGGACCATGAGGTCTTTTTCTGCGGTCATTCTTCTATGTTTCTATGGCTGTATTTGGTGTATAAGACGCACCGACTTTTCCACCCTCTTTTAGGGAGGAAAAGGTGCATCTTATACTCCAAAAAAATTAAGATAAGACACCTCAAATATTAAAGGCAGAAGACTTCCCTTGAAGCTGTGAACATATAATCAGAGTTTTAAATAGTTTACCTGACTCTACAGGTGGTAGTTATTTTAGATGCTCCATTTTCTTTTAATGTGGCATTTTCGGAGCAGATTGTGTGTTTAATCGAAAACTGCTTTATATTATTACAGGCCTTGTTGAACAATTCACACCTGTACCATTTGGCTCATGGGAAAGATTTTGCTAGCAGGGGGATTGAAAGTGAGTACGCCGGACGAGTCTGTGGACTCGAAATTCTGCTAAATTTATTCCATTTGTTTATTTGTTTGTATCCGCCTTTCCCTCCTCCTCCTCCTCTTCTTTTTCTTCGACTATAGCAACCCTGTGAGGTGGCTTCGGCCAGTCACTTTCGGCCTTAGGAAGGAAGCAATGACAAAGCACTTTTGAAAGGAAATTGCCTAGAAAGTGACAGAAACCAATCAACCTTCCTTCCTTCCTTCCTTCCTTCCTTCCTTCCTTCCTTCCTTCTCTCCTTCCTTCCTTCCCTCCTTCCTTCCCTCCCTCCCTCCTTCCCTCCTTCCTTCCTTCCCTCCCTCCTTCCTTCCCTCCTCTTCCTTCCTCCCTCCCTTCCCTCCCTCCCTCCTTCCTTCCCTCCCTCCCTCCTTTCTTCCCTCCTCTTCCATCCTTCCCTTCCTTCTCTCCTTCCTTCTCTCCCTCCTCTCTTCCCTCCCTCCCTCCTTCCTTCCTTCCTTCCCTCCCCCCTCCCTCCTTCTTTCCCTCCTCTTCCTTCCTTCCCTCTTTCCTTCCTTCCCTCCCTCCTTCCTTCCTTCCCTCTTCCTTCCCTCCCTCCTTCCTCCCTCCCCCACCTGCTCGTTTATATTTCAATGTTTAATTCTTCGGTGAACTCCCTTTAAGAATGTGGGATGCCCAAGGATAACTCAGCTCCTTTCCAATTCATAATTTGTGTTTAAACAGTCACAGGTCTCCGGTTGAATTTAGAGAAAATGATGGAACAGAAGAGCGGTGCAGTGAAGGCTTTAACAGGAGGAATTGCCCACTTGTTTAAACAAAATAAGGTAACATTTTGGACAAAAAACAACACTGCTTTTATTTGCTCATCCCTAGCTGTTAGGTATTTTACACCTCTTGGGTCTGCTGGAGGAGGAGAGGGGCGGCATACAAATTTAATAAATAATAATAATAATAATAATAATAATAATAATAATAATAATAATAGGAAAAGGGAGATCCCTAGAAAATCCTTAGTAATTAGAACGGCTTAGAAAAAAACTAAAACAGATCGCTCTGATTTTTTCCCTATCAAATCCCTCCATAAATTATCAATTTTTTCAGAGTATAAGACGCACCTTATTTTTTTGGGAGGAAAATAGGGAAAAGAATCTGCTTACCAGGTATTCATCTGGCTAGCATCCTTAGCCAGCACATTATTTTATCCCCTGGTTAGGGCTTAAAAAAAACTTTATTCAGAGAGAGTAACAATGAAAGAGCTTGCAAGCCAGTAAGAGCTGGGAACATCGTTAGCACCTGGAAAGGAACATTCAGAGCAAGTAGAGCAAAGGAAAAAACCCTGGAAAGACTTAGGGCTAAGAAAACATTCTTCGAAGAGAGTAACAATGAAAGAGCTTGCAAGCTGGTAAGAACTCGGAACATCGTTAGCATCTGGAAAGAAACATGTAGAGCAATGGAAAAAAACCTGGAAAGACTTAGGGCTTGGGAAACATTCTTCATAGAGAGTAACAATGAAAGAGCTTGCAAGCCAGTAAGAGCTGGGAACATCATTAGCACCTGGAAAGAAGAGCAATGGAAAAAACCCTGCAAAGACTTAGGGCTTGGAAAACATTCTTAACTCCAAGATAACTCCTTCTTCCTTGCCGTTTAAAATCTGCTTTTCGTGATGTGTGCTTTTCTCAAATAAAGAATTTGATTTTATGATAAAATAAGTGACTTCTGAGTTGGTGGGTTGCTTCGAGGGCCGTGCACAGAACAGCACACATGCGCGGAACCAAAGAAATCACCAAGAAAAGTCGGTGAAATCTCTCACGCACGAAAATCCTCGTGGTGGGCATACAAATGCCCTTGAGACGAGGGAGGAAGCAAACCAGCAGCAATATATTTATTTATTTATTATTAGATTTGTATGCCACCTCTCTCCGAAGACTTGGGGTGGCTAACAACAATAAAAAAGACAATGTAACAAATCTAATATTAAAAAGTAATCTAAAAAACCCCAATTTAAGAGACCAATCGTACAAACAAGCATACCATGTATAAATTCTATAAGTCTAGGGGGAAGGGGAAAAAAAATTCAATTCTCCCATGCCTGATGACAGAGGTGGGTTTTAAGGAGCTTGCGAAAGGCAAGGAGGGTGGGGGCAACTCTGATATCTGGGGGGAGCTGGTTCCAGAGGATCGGGGCCGCCACAGAGAAGGTTCTTCTCCTGGGTCCCGCCAAATATAAGTCAGAACTCACCCCTCTGCAGGACATAAGCTGTTTCAAGGAAAGCTTCCTTTTGTAAATAATAATAATAATAATAATAATAATAATAATAATAATAATAATAATAATATATTAGATTTGTGTGCCGCCCCTCTCCGAGAACTTGGGGCGGCTCTCAATTGGCCGTTTTTATTTAAATGGCACTGGTGTTGATAACGAGAAATGGTTTCTTTGTTTTGTTGTTTTTAAAAAAAGGATTTTTCTTCCCTCTAAGGTAACCCACGTGCCTGGCTTTGGAAAAATAACTGGCAAAAACCAGGTCACCGCAACGAAAGGTGATGGCAGCACCCAGGTTATTAATACGAAGAACATCCTTATAGCGACAGGTTCCGAAGTGACCCCTTTCCAAGGAATTACGGTACGGCTCGAGTTTGAAGTTTGGCTGGCGTAATATTCTCCCGGAATATTATTGATGAGAAAATATTTTCCTAAACTACCACGTCTCTCTGAAGATAATATGATATGAAGATAGCATGATTTTTCATGGAGAATAAAATGGGATAGAATGCAGGATAGAATGGAATGGAATAGGATAGAATGCAGAATAGAATAGAATGCAGGATAGAATAGAATAGAATAGAATAGAATAGAATAGAATGCAGGATAGAATAGAATGCAGGATAGAATAGAATGCAGAATAGAATAGAATAGAATTTTTATTGGCCAAGTGTGATTGGACACACAAGGAATTTGTCTTGGTGCATATGCTCTCAGCGTACATAATAGAAAAAGATACATTTGTCAAGAATCATGTGGTACGACACTTAATGATTGTCATAGGGGTCAAATAAGCAATGAAGAAGCAATATTAATAAAAATCTTAGGATATAAGCAACAAGTTACAGTCATACAGTCAACATGGGAGGAAATGGGTGATAGGAATGATGAGAAAAACTAGTAGAATAGAAGTGCAGATTTAGTAGAAAGTCTGACAGTGTTGAGGGAATTATTTGTTTAGTAGAGTGATGGCGTAGAGTAGAATAGAATAGAATGCAGAGTAGAATAGAATAGAATGCAGGATAGAATAGAATAGAATGCAGGATAGAATAGAATAGAATGCAGGATAGAATAGAATAGAATGCAGGATAGAATAGAATAGAATGCAGGATAGAATAGAATAGAATGCAGGATAGAATAGAATGCAGGATAGAATAGAATGCAGGATAGAGTAGAATAGAATAGAAATAGAATAGAATGCAGAATAGAATAGAATGCAGGATAGAATAGAATAGAATGCAGGATAGAATAGAATAGAATGCAGGATAGTATAGAATAGAATGCAGGATAGAATAGAATAGAATGCAGGATAGAATAGAATAGAATGCAGGATAGAATAGAATAGAATGCAGGATAGAATAGAATGCAGGATAGAATAGAATGCAGGATAGAATAGAATAGAATGCAGAATAGAATAGAATGCAGGATAGAATAGAATGCAGGATAGAGTAGAATAGAATAGAAATAGAATAGAATGCAGAGTAGAATATAATAGAATGCAGAATAGAATAGAATAAGAAATGACTAGAATTGAATTGAATTGAATTTTATTGGCCAAGTGTGATTGGACACACAAGGAATTTGTCTTTGTACTTAGAAGAAAAAAATACATTTATCAAGAATCATGAAGTACAGCACTTAATGATTGTCATAGGGGTCAAATAAGCAATCAAATCATATTAGGAACCAGATCAATATAAATTGTAAGGATCCTCAATTTATTTAGATCGATGAAGACACCGTCGTATCGTCCACTGGCGCGCTGTCTTTGAAACAGGTTCCTGAAAAAATGGTGGTCATTGGTGCAGGAGTCATTGGTGTGGAACTGGTAAGAAATGGGCTCCCCCCCCCAAAAAAGTGCTTTTCAGTGTCTTTAATGGGATGCCACGGTGGTAAGTGGGACGAATCCACTATTAAAAGGATAACACCAATTTTAAAACCGCAGCACTGTTTACCTGCAGACTTTGGGAACTAAATTCCAGATTATTATCTAAAAATTGTGTGACACCAAAATACCAAAATATATCCCTGCCTTGTCAAAATGGAATTTGTCCTGAATTAAGGAATGAACAGCTCAAGAATGAACAGCTAGGGATGGGGGAGGAATCAAGCAAGGAATTAGCCTCAAATCACTGCGGTAACAGCACAGTAATAGGTTGAAGTTAACAGTAAAGAGTGAGTGCATAGTGTTTGAATTCATGCTTCTAGAGGCCTCTGGAGCTCGTTCATTTATATCCCACCTTTATTATTTTTTTATAAACAACACGAAAAAGGCAAATACATCCAATGCAGTGATTCTCAAGCTTTCTAATGCCGCGACCCCTTAATACAATTCCTCATATTGTGGTGACCCCCAACCATAAGCATAGCGCCAATTCTCCCAACAGAGCTTGAAGCTGATTGGCAGGAAGGTCAGAGGGACACGCCCACTGTAAACACCTGATTGGTTGGATTGTAAAAATATGTTCCAAGGCGCCAGAATAGAAGATTCAGTTCCTAACACCATGGGAAATTTGTCTTTTCCCACGGTCTAAGGCGACCCCCTATAATTCACCATCTCCCTGTGATTGGCCCAAAGTCACCCAATTGGCTTTCATGTCTAAGCAGGGTCTAGAACTCACCATCTCGTGTTGATTGGCCCATAGTTTCCGAGCTATCTTTTATGCCTAAGACAGGACTAGAATTCACAGTCTCCTGGTGATTGGCCCAAAGTCACCCAGTGGTCTTTCATGCGCAAAGTGAGAAGGTTGATGACTAAGTTGTCTGGCATAAAGTTTTGAAAATTTGGCATCGTATCATTAGATGGTGGGAAAATGAATTAGTCTCCTTCCACCTTGTATCACACAACATAAAAAGGGTTTGGATTTCAAATAATAATAATAATAATAATAATAATAATAATAATAATAATAATAATAATTTATTGGATTTGTATGCCGCCCCTCTCCGTAGACTCGGGGCGGCTAACAACAATAATAAAAACATCATGTACAATCCAATAATAAAACCAACTAAAACCCCTTATTATAAAACCAAACGTACACACAGACATACCATGCATAACTTGTAATGGCCTAGGGGGAAGGACTATCTCAACTCCCCCATGCCTGGCGGTATAAATGAGTCTTGAGTAGTTTACAAAAGACAGGGAGGGTGGGGGCAGTTCTGATCTCTGGGGGGAGTTGGTTCCAGAGGGCCGGGGCCGCCACAGAAAAGGCTCTTCCCCTGGAGCCGCCAAACGACATTGTTTAGTCGACGGGGCCCGGAGAAGGCCAACTCTGTGGGACCTTATCGGTCACTGGGATTCGTGAGGTATGTTGTAATTTCATGGCGGATGTTAAGCTTGGTTAGCGTCGAAGTTCGCTCACTGATTTTGGAAAGCTGTTTTGAAAAACCTGTCGATCGCAGGGTTCGGTTTGGCAACGTCTGGGTGCCGATGTGACAGCTGTGGAGTTCTTGGGCCACGTCGGCGGACTGGGCATTGATATGGAGATATCGAAGAACTTCCAACGGATTCTCCAGAAACAGGGACTTAAATTTAAACTCAACACGAAAGTAACGGGCGCCACCAGGAAACCGGACGGAAAGATTGATGTTGCGTAAGTATTCCGTCAGTAAATATACTGCTCAAAAAAATAGGCAGTATTCTTTTCCCTATTTTCCTCCCCAAAATATAAGGTGCGCCTTATATTCCAGTGTGTCTTATAGTCCGATAAATACGGTAAATTTTTGTTGTCATACGTTGAGGACTACCTGCACTGAATATGACCTTTTTTTCCTTAGAATTGAAGCCGCAGCCGGTGGCAAAGCAGAAGTAATCACTTGTGATGTCCTTCTGGTCTGTATTGGTCGCCGTCCCTTCACTAACAATCTTGGTCTGGAACAGGTGGGAATCGAACTAGATAACCGCGGAAGAATCCCAATCAACAACAGGTTCCAAACCAAAGTTCCAAAGTAAGTTGAAATAGTTAGCATTTTGGTTTATGTCAATTACTCCATTAAGCATGATTTAACTCTCCTTTTTTTAAAAAACCCAAACTAGTTCTAGTAAGCTTTGTTCAAATCAGGAATATTTTATTTCATTTATTTATTTTATTTATTCCATTTTTATGCCGCCCTTCTCCTTAGACTCAGGGCGGCTTACAACATGTTAGCAATAGCACTTTTGAACAGAGCCAGCCTATTTCCCCCACAATCTGGGTCCTCACTTTACCCACCTCGAAAGGATGGAAGGCTGAGTCAACCTTCAGCCGGTGATGAGATTTGAACCGCTGACCTTCAGATCTAGAGTCAGCTTCAGTGGCCTGCAGTACAGCACTCTACCTGCTGCGCCACCCAAATATATATACAGTAGTATCTCTAGATACGAGCTGCTCCACCTGCGAGTATTCCAAGTTATGAGCCGAGACGCGAGCGAAATTTCTGTTCGACACCCGAGCTCAAATTCGGGATACGAGCCGAGCTTCCACTAGGTGGCGCAAGAATCTCCTTGCTTCCAGTTATCTCGGCATGAAAAACAAAGTCTAAAGGCATTCGTTCAAGATGCGAGTTGATCGACTTACGAGCTCGGGTCTGGAACGAATTAGACTCGTATGTCGAGGTACCACTGTATAGTTGAATAATCAATTTTGTTTTTATTTTCCATCCCTTGGATTAACAAATAAAATTTGGGTCTAAATTCTATGAGAAAACAACATAGTTCAAATTTAAGTCATCTTTGCCTAAACACACACACACACACACACACACACACATATATATTTCGGGTTTTGCAGCAGCACGAAGCTTAAAACTTCAGCCTGATGATGGTGAATGTGATTTATATATTAATTCATTCTACAAAAAGCTGTCTTTCATGCCTAATAAGGCAGGACTAGAACTCACCGTCTTTTTGTGATTGGCCCAAACTCCTTCAACTTTCATTTCTAAGGCGGGGGTAGAGCTCAAAGTCTTCTTGCGATTGGCCCAAAATCCAGTGACTTTCATGTCTAAGGCGGGAGTAGAGCTCAAAGTCTTCTTGCGATTGGCCCAAAGTCATCAAGCCAGCTTTAGTGACTAAGGCGGGACTAGAACTCAAAGTCTCCTTGTGATTGGCACAAAGTCATCAAGCCAGCTTTAGTGACTAAGCCAGGATTAGAACTCAAGGCTTCCTTGTGATTGGCCCAAAGTCAACAAGCCAGCTTTTGTGGCTACGGTGGGATTACAATTCAACATCTCCCACTTTCTAGCATGGTGCCGTACCCAGTGGTGGGTTGCTCCCGGTTCAGACTTGTTGTAAGAACTGATAGCAGTGATAGGCTCCACCCACCAGCCCGGGATGCTTCTGCGCATGCTCGGAAACTTTGGCGCATGCGCAGAAGCGTCACACAAGCGCAAGTGCATTTGTGAATGGATAGTAAAGGGTTTTGGAACCCACCACTGACCTTAATCCCTAGACTTGTGATGGCAAAACTATGGCACACATGCCACCTGTGGCACGTGGAACATATCGGAGGGCACGTGAACCGTTGCCCTATGTCAGCTCCAGAGGTCTTGAAGAATTTAATTTAATTAATTTAATTTAATTTAAATTTAAAAAATTAATTTAATTTAATTTAAATTAAATTAAAAAAATTAATTTAATTTAATTTAATTCTTCAAGACCTCTGGAGCTGACATAGGGCAATGGTTCACGTGCCCTCCGATATGTTCCACGTGACACAGGTGGCAAGTTTTTAATTTAATTAATTTTAATTTTAATTTAATGTAATTTTATTTTAATTTAATTTAATTTTTAATTTAATGTAATTTGATTTAATTTAATTTTAATTTAATGTAATTCAATTTAATTTAAATTAATTTAATGTAATTTAAATTTAAATTTAATGTAATTTGATTTGATTTAATTTTAATTTAATTTAATTTAATTTAATTTATTCGATTTATAAGCCGCCCATCTCCAAACAGACTCTGAGCAGCATGAAACAAGAAAAGAGAAACAGGAAATGAGTGCGCAAGCTAACTAGCTGATTTTCGGTCTTGGGGAAGGCCGTTTTGCCGTCCGAAGGCTTCCCTGAAGCCCCAGAGTGCAAAAAAACAGCACAATGGGCAAACCGGAAGTTCAGAAAAACAGTCTTCCGGTTTGCCCGCTGTGCTGTTTTTTGCACTCCGGAGCCTTCAGGGAAGCTTCCTGAAGCCCCGGAGTGCGAAAAACAGCAAAATGGGCAAACCGGAAGTCTGTTTTTCTGGACTTCCGGTTTGGCTGTTTTTTTCCACTGTCCTAGGCTTCAAGTGAGGCCTGTGCGCATGTGCAGAGATGCGGATTGTGCACATGTGCAGGGGCAGCATGGGGTGTGCGCACATGCGTGGGGTGGAGAGAATGGGTGTGGGCACGTGTGAACCAAAAAAGGATCGCCTACCCCTAGCCCAGGGGTAGGCAAACTTGGCTCTTTTATGACTTGTGGACTTCAATTCCCAGAATCCCTGAGCCAATCATGCTAGCTCAGGAATTATGGGAGTTGAAGTCCGCCAACTTTGCCTACCCATGCCCTAAACCAAACCATCTTTGTTTTATTTTTTAACTTGGCAGCATTCATGCGATTGGAGACGTGGTCGCCGGCCCCATGCTCGCTCACAAAGCCGAAGACGAAGGGATTTTGTGCGTCGAGGGAATGGCTGGAGGCGCAGTTCACATCGACTACAACTGTGTGCCCTCCGTCATTTACACACACCCCGAAGTCGCCTGGGTTGGCAAGTCGGAAGAGCAGCTCAAAGAAGAGGTGCGCCTCGTAATTTTTCATTCTGCCGGCGGTGGTGGTAATTTGGGTAGGGTTGTTCATTCTGTTCAGTGCCGTCGTAACTTTGAACGGTCACTAAAGGAACTGCCGTAAGTCGAGGACCGCCTGTATTATTATTGGAAGATTTAGTCGTGTTTTTGTAACCTCTTTTGAGGGTAAGGTCAGATTTTGGATCAGTGGCTGTATCTGTTTTTGTCTTAAGAGCAGAGAGCAAAATTAGACCCTAGCTCAGTGCAAAATATATATATATATATTTTTAATTATTTATTCGATTTTTATGCCGCCCTTCTCCTTAGACTTAGGGCAGCTTACAACATGTTAGCAATAGCACTTTTTAACAGAGCCAGCATATTGCCCCCTACAATCCGGGTCCTCATTTGACCCACCTCGGAAGGATGGAAGGCTGAGTCAACCTTGAGCCGGTGATGAGATTTGAACCGCTGACCTTCGGATCTACAGTCAGCTTCAGTGGCCTGCAGTACAGCACTGTACCTGCTGCGCCACCCCGGCTCATTGGTTGTTGTTGAAAGTGAATGAATGTTTTTTAAAGTTCCGGGGGTTTTAGAGTAAGAACTTCTTACTCGGAGAGGGGCGGCACACAAATCTAATAAATTATTATTATTATTATTATTATTATTATTATTATTATTATTATTATTATTAATTATTTATTATTATTATTGGTCATTACCTATAAAGCCCTTCATGGCACCGGACCAGGGTATCTACGAGACCGCCTTCTGCCGCATGAATCCCAGCGACTGGTTAGGTCCCACAGAGTGGGCCTCCTCCGGGTCCCGTCAACAAAACAATGCCGCTTGGCGGGGCCCAGGGGAAAAGCCTTCTCTGTGGCGGCCCCGGCCCTGTGGAATCGACTCCCCCCAGAGAGTAGAATTGTCCCCACCCTCCTTGCCTTTCGTAAGCTCCTTAAATCCACCTCTGTCGTCAGGCATGGGGGAATTGAGACATTCTTTCCCCCTAAGCCTTTATAATTTATGCATGGTATGTTTGTTTGTATGGATGTTTAGTTTTATAATAAGGGTATTTTAGTTGTTTTTAGTATTGGATTTGCATGATGTTTTTTATTACTGTTGTTAGCCGCCCCGAGTCTACGGAGAGGGGCAGCATACAAATCCAATAAATAAATAAATAAATAAATATTATTATTAATTGTTATTATTGCTATTATTGTTATTATTATACTGTTTTTATTACATTGTGGGCTGCCCGGAGTCCTCGGAGAAGGGCGGCATACAAATCCAATTAGTAAACTAATAAACAAATAAATAAAATCCTGTGAATTTATAACGTTGGCTTGTTTTCAGGGAACGGAGTACAAGATTGGTAAATTCCCATTTGCGGCTAACAGCAGAGCCAAGACCAACGCTGACACAGATGGTCTGGTCAAGATCTTAAGTCACAAAACAACAGACCGGATGCTGGGAGCGCATATTCTAGGCGCAGTGAGTATGCCAAAGGATCCACTCATGTTGTAATATTGCGTAGCGTTGAGTAGTTTTACAGGGGGTGGACAAAAAGATGGAAACACTTGACTTTTTGGCATCATAATGTTTGGACATGTTCAAATCAATCAAAACTTGACATACTTTAATGTTTTTTTAAAATTCTGTTATTCTTATCAATCACTGCGATTATTTCTTCTCCAGGGTGCTGGTGAAATGGTTAATGAAGCCGCTCTGGCAATGGAATATGGTGCATCGTGCGAGGACGTAGCAAGAGTTTGCCATGCACATCCGGTAAGTTAGTACAACTTGCTCCGCCATGTTGACATTATGGGAATTTATTTAATTGGTCCCGCCTTTATTATGACTATAAATAAGTCGTGGCGGTAAATGAGTCCAGCTCATCTTCCTCCCCTTATTTGCCCCACAAAACAGTCCTGTGAGGTGGGTGGGACTTGGGGAGAGAGAGAGAGAGAAAGTGACTGGCCCAAAGTCATCCATTTGGCTTTAATGCCTAAGGAGGGACTAGAACTCGCCGTCTCCTGGTGATTGGCCCACTCAATTGGCTTTCATGGCTAAGGAGGGACTAGAACTCGCCGTCACCTGGTGATTGGCCCATTGAATTAGCTTTCATAGCTAAGGAGGGATTAGAACTCGCTGTCACCTGGTGATTGGCCCACTCAATTGGCTTTCATGGCTAAGGAGGGACTAGAACTCATGGTCACCTGGTGATTGGCCCATTGAATTGGCTTTCATGGCTAAGGAAGGACTAGAACTCACTGTCACCTGGTGATTGGTCCACTCAATTGGCTTTCATGGCTAAGGAGGGACTAGAACTCGCTGTCACCTGGTGATTGGCCCACTCAGTTGGCTTTCATGGCTAAGGAGGGACTAGAACTCACCGTCACCTGGTGATTGGCCCACTCAATTGGCTTTCATGGCTAAGGAGGGACTAGAACTTGCTGTCACCTGCTGATTGGCCCACTCAATTGGCTTTCATGTCTAAGGAGGGTCTAGAACTTGATGTATCCTGGTGATTGGCTTACTTAAGTGGCTTTCATGGCTAAAGAGAGATTAGAACTAGCTGCCTCCTGGTGATTGGCCCACTCAATTGGCTTTCATGGCTAAGGAGGGACTAGAACTTGATGTATCCTGGTGATTGGCCCAAAGTCGCCGAGCTGGCTTTCATACCTAAGGCAGGACTGGAACTCTAACCACTGCGCCACCCGGGCTCTAAGTTGTAGACAGTAGCAATAGCACTTAAGACTTATATACTGCTTCAGATTGCTTTTACAGCCCTCTCTAAGCAGTTTACAGAGTCAGCCTCTTGCCCCCAACAATCTGGGTCCTCATTTGACCCACCACGGAAGGATGGAAGGCTGAATCCATCTCGAACTGGTCAAGATCAAACTGCTGGCACTCGGCAGAGTTAGCCTGCAGTACCCCATTCTAACCACTGCGCCACGATGGCTGTTAGATCACAGGTGGCTCTCTATGAAAGTTCTTCATAATTTGTAATTGATGAAAATTCTACATTTCACAAAGGTGTTGGATTAAGGTGGTGCCGTGGATATTGCCTATCTGGACTTCAGCAAAGCTTTTGATACGGTTCCACATAAAGAGCTGATAGATAAATTAGTGAAAATTGAACTTAATCCCTGGATAGTTCAGTGGATTTCAAGCTGGCTGAAGCGTAGACATCAGAAAGTTATTGTTAATGGCGAGTATTCTGAGCAGAGACAGGTTACAAGTGGTGTGCCACAAGGATCTGTTCTGGGTCCTATTCTTTTTAATACATTTGTGAGTGACATAGGGGAAGGTTTGGTAGGGAAGGTTTGCCTATTTGCCGATGACTCTAAAGTGTGCAATAGGGTTGATATTCCTCGAGGGGTCTGTAATATGGTAAATGATTTAGCTTTACTAGATAAATGGTCAAAGCAATGGAAACTGCAGTTTAATGTTTCCAAATGTAAAATAATGCACTTGGGGAAAAGGAATCCTCAATCTGAGTATTGCATTGGCAGTTCTGTGTTAGCAAAAACTTCAGAAGAGAAGGATTTAGGGGTAGTGATTTCTGACAGTCTCAAAATGGGTGAACAGTGTGGTCGGGCGGTAGGAAAAGCAAGTAGGATGCTTGGCTGCATAGCTAGAGGTATAACAAGCAGGAAGAGGGAGATTGCGATCCCCTTATATAGAGCGCTGGTGAGACCACATTTGGAATACTGTGTTCAGTTCTGGAGACCTCACCTACAAAAAGATATTGACAAAATTGAATGGGTCCAAAGACGGGCTACAAGAATGGTGGAAGGTCTTAAGCATCAAATGTATCAGGAAAGACTTCATGGACTCAGTCTGTATAGTCTGGAGGACAGAAGGAAAAGGGGGGACATAATCGAAACATTTAAATATGTTAAAGGGTTAAATAAGGTCCAGGAGGGAAGTGTTTTTAATGGGGAAGTGAGCACAAGAACAAGGGGACACAATCTGAAGTTAGTTTGGGGAAAAATCAAAAGCAACGTGAGAAAATATTATTTCACTGAAAGAGTAGTAGATCCTTGGAACAAACTTCCAGCAGACGTGGTTGGTAAATCCACAGTCACTGAATTTAAACATGCCTGGGATCAACATATATCCATCGTAAGATAAAATACAGGAAATAGTATAAGGGCAGACTAGATGGACCATGAGGTCTTTTTCTGCCGTCAGTCTTCTATGTTTCTATTTTCGCTTCCTTTTCCTTTCTTGCATTCTCTCTCATTCATTTCTCAATTTGTTTTTTTTGTGTCTCCCCTACAGACCGTATCTGAAGCTTTCAGAGAAGCAAATCTAGCAGCTTCCTTTGGCAAAGCTATCAACTTTTGAAGTGAAGGCGCATCTACGGTGGTGTGAAAAGCACATTTTTTCCCCCCTCTGTGAAACCAACCGAAGATGGAAAACCAAGTCTTTGCAAGACTCCCGGGCCTTAATTAAGCGAACTTTTGTTCAAAAGAAAAAAAAGAGCCAAAATATTTAAACAAATGGGGTTTGGATTTAATTAACCAATAGCTGTATATTATATGATCAATACTATATTTGCATTATTCATTGTTCGTTCTTAAAAGTTTCATGGAAGAAAATAAACAGCTAGTTGTTGGAGTCATCTTAACGGTCCCATCATGTATTTCGTTCAAATATAATGTCTAATATTAACACCGTGTTGTTGCTTTGTCATTGTTGTGGAAATGGCACATCCTGACGATTTATTTTTGCACAGTGCAATTACCATTGAAGTGAAAGGGAGCGATAGACTTAAATTGGATTTATATATACACTGCTCAAAAAAATAAAGGGGACACTTAACACAATATAACTCCAAATAAATCAAACTTCTGTGAAATCAAACTGTCTACTTAGGAAGCAACACTGATTGACAATCAATTTCACCTGCTGTTGTGCACATTCAACTTTGTACAGAACAAAGTATTCCATGAGAATGTTTCATTCATTCAGATCTAGGATGTGTTATTTGAGAGTTTATTTTATATATACAGTGAACCCTCGAGTTTCGCGTGTTCAAGTATCGCGAAAGGGCTATTTCGCGAGTTTTCAACCAGGAAGTAAACTCCACCATCTGCGCATGCGTGCCCTTCCACGCATGCATAGATGGTGGAGTTTCCCCGCCGGGCAGAGGCTTCCCTGGGTCTTCCCCCTCTTGCCCCCGTAAGACCCCAGCGGCGGCGCGAGCAACGGCGTGGGCGGGCGGGCGGCACGCGCTTGGGGACATCCCAGCTCCGCTCCCCAGCTGGGGAAAGCGCGCGCGTTTGGGGACTCCCTAGATCCGCTCCCCAGCTGGGGAGCGGATATAGGGAGTCCCCAAACGCGCGCGCTTTCCCCAGCAACGCGCGCGCGGTGGGGACTCCCTAGATCCGCTCCCCAGCTGGGGAGCGGATCTAGGGAGTCCCCAAACGCGCGCGCTTTCCCCAGCAACGCGCGCGCTTTCCCCAGCAACGCGCGCGCGGTGGGGACTCCCTAGATCCGCTCCCCAGCTGGGGAGCGGATCTAGGGAGTCCCCAAATGCGCGCGCTTTCCCCAGCAACGTGCGCGCTTTCCCCAGCAACGCGCGCGCGGTGGGGACTCCCTAGATCCGCTCCCCAGCTGGGGAGCGGATCTAGGGAGTCCCCACCGCGCGCGCGTTGCTGGGGAAAGCGCGCGCGTTTGGGGACTCCCTAGATCCGCTCCCCAGCTGGGGAGCGGATCTAGGGAGTCCCCAAACGCGCGCGCACCCCAGGCGCGAGCAACGGGGTGGGCGGGCGAAGGGCGGGCGGCAGTGGAAGCAAAAACACCATCTGCGCAAGCGCAGATGGTGTTTTTACTTCCGCACCGCTACTTCGCTAAAAATCGATCATCGCGTGGGGTCCTGGAACGGAACCCTCGCGATGATCGAGGGTTCACTGTATATACACACCCCTTACTACTTCGCGGTTCATCTTTCACGGATTCGCTACTTCACGGGTTTTCAAAGGGGGCTTAAATCCATTAAATCCATTAAAAATTTTGAATCCATTAAAAATTCATAAAGTTCTTCTATAGTACTACTGCACTCTATTAAAGAAACTGGTAGGATGTCACATGATCGAAACATTTAAATATGTTAAAGGGTTAAATAAGGTCCAGGAGGGAAGTGTTTTTAATAGGAAAGTGAACACAAGAACAAGGGGGCACAAACTGAAGTTAGTTGGGGGAAAGATCAAAAGCAACATGAGAAAATATTGTTTGGCTGAAAGAGTAGTAGATCCTTGGAACAAACTTCCAGCAGACGTGGTAGATAAATCCACAGTCACTGAATTTAAACATGCCTGGGATAAACATATATCCATCCTAAGATAAAATACAGAAAATAGTATAAGGGCAGACTAGATGGACCATGAGGTCTTTTTCTGCCGTCAGACTTCTATGTTTCTATGTAGTTCCAGCTGAGAAACATTATAGAATGACTGTTTAATGCAAAGGGTGGGTTTTAAAAGTCCAAATACTAGTTAAATACATACAAAAATATCTTTACTTCACGGAAATTCGTTTTTCATGGGTGGTCTTGGAACACATCCCCAGCGAAAAAGGAGGGATCACACTCTATATATGAATATTTGAAACTTGATTCTTTTTATCTTTGATCACAATGTAGACTTTTAAACTTTTAAAATAGCCATGGACCTGTGCTATATCAGTAATCACTTGCAAACATTTTTAATAAGAGGGAACCCCTTTGTTTTAGTGACATTTTTTTAAAAATTACTAAGCTTTCATCAGTCCACTAAAATCCCCATTGAAGAAATGCTTGCTTTTATATAATGGGGATTTTAATGCTCTGATGACGTCAGTAGAAGACTGACGAAAGCTTAATAATTTTTAGTCGTTTTAAATTTTAAACGTTCTGGAGAGCGTGATGGCTATTGCCTCTACATTTATAACTATACCTGTAACTTATATTTTTAGGACAATTTGCTGTGTGTGTATGTGTGTATGGTGAAGCTTCTTGGTTTCCGAATTTTAAAACTATCATTAAAAATACAGAGGGAAAAACTTTTATGTTGGCTTGGGAATACAAAATGGTTTTATGTTTTATTATTCCCTGGGCAATGGTGGTGTCTGATAGCTTTTTTAATCTTCCCTTCCTGTAGATAAAGTACTATATAGTCAGATGGGTAGAGATTTTTTGTTGCTCATAACTGCCCCTGCCTTGTTTTGCACGAAGATTTAACTTAGAAAGGCACAAGAATTAGATATTTGTGTTTGATTCTTATATAAACGAGGAACTGTTCAAAACTCTGGGTTCATGTCGGCCACAGGAAAACAATATTCGGAAACAATAAAGATAAAATATGGACAATATACCCTTTTTTGAATGTAAAGGATAAACATTCTTTAGGGAACTGGAGACTAAAACATATGAGGAATGGTTACAGGATTTGCGTATATATCCTGCCCTGAGTCTTCGGAGAGGGGTGGCATACAAATATAATAATAATAATAATAATAATAATAATAATAATAATAATAATAATAATAATAATAATAATAATACAGTGGTACCTCGACATACGAGTCTAATTCGTTCCAGACCCGAGCTCGTATGTCGATCAACTCGCATCTCGAACGAATGCCTTTAGACTTTGTTTTTCGCGCCGAGATAACCGGAAGCAAGGAGATTCTTGCGCCACCTAGTGGAAGCTCGGCTCGTATCCCGAATTTGAGCTCGGTTGCTGAACAGAAATTTCGCTCGAGTCACGGCTCGTAACTTGGAATACTTGCATGTGGAGCAGCTCGTATCTAGAGGTACTACTGTAATAATAATAATAATAATAATAATAATAATAATAATAATAATTATTATTATTATTATTATTATTATTATTATTATTATTATTATTATTATGTCTACTTTATTGAAAAGGACTAATATTTGTGGGGCTGACACACAGAGGAGAGTGCTCAAACTATTTTCCAAAGAACCAAAAGGCAAGACAAGAAATGATGGATGGAAACTAACCAAGGAGAGATGAAACCTGGAATTAGGAGAAACTTCTTAAAAAATGAGGACAATTCATCAAGTGGAACAGCTTGCCACCAGACGTTGTGGAGGTTTTCAAGGAGAAACCGGACAACCACTGGTCTGAAAGTATAGTCATTTTTAAATATATTGGTTTAGAACACAATAATAAGAGTTGAAAGGGACCTTGGAGGTTGTCTAGTCCAACCCTCATTTATCTGAAATGGTAAAGTCTCCTGCTCGAGCAGGGGGTTGAACTAGAAGACCACCAAAGCCGCTTCCAACTCATTCTACGTTCTAAACCAATATATTTAAGAATAATGAGTACTTTTTTTTTTTAGAATCATGGGTTTAAAAATCAGTCGAGGTTGGATACCATTTTTTCTGTCCAGCTGGATCAATTATCAGAAAGAAAGACCCACACAGGCTCTTTCAAAAGTACCCGTAGGCAAAGTCTATTGGTAAAACAATTTCTGCAATAAAATGCAAGGAATTTCATGCTGGCTGTTTCTCTAATTAGCAGGAGATAAGGAGTCTTGGGATGCAAGCCTGATAGAGTCATAGATCTCCGCCAATGATATGTCTCCGGTAATTTAACTACAGTCACAGTTCAGGGATTTTAACAGCTTATGCCAGTGTTTCCCAACCTTGGCAACTTGAAGATATTTGGACTTCAACTCCCAGAATTCCCCAGCCAGCAAATGCTGGCTGGGGAATTCTGGGAGTTGAAGTCCAAATATCTTCAAGTTGCCAAGGTTGGGAAACACTGGTTTATGCAACGGGCAGGAATCGAAGTCTCCACCATGGTCATAGACATGAGATGGACATGAGATGGTTTCACTTATGTGCTGGATTATTCTTTTATCGAAAGGTTGGGCATCCTCGAATCAAAAATTAAAGTGGTGAAAACCCCCGTGTTTGATGCTTGGATTTTATTAGCAGAATCAAAAGGGTTAATGACTCTCTGGAATAATAAAAATAACATTGGAATGAAGCTAACTAGGGTTCAATGAGGCATATATACTTGGTTACAAAGTAAGTGTTTTATTTTACAAAACGAGAAAAACGCTGGTGTCGGGTTGGATTACGATAGGTTCCGTTTATCCGTTGAAGACCTATCTTCAAAGGAAATATATTCTCTTTGGTTCCCGTTCCCTGCTTTGTTTCTTCTTCCGATTTCTAACAGGTGCTATAAATCACAACCTTTTGACTAATGGCTTGCAACAGGCCCCTGACGGTGTCTTCCAGCTCCATGACTTGTTTAGCTTTGTCTTCCAGGATTTTTTGATTTTTTTCGTATGTGTCTTCCAATTCTGCAAGATGGAGAGAAGAAGGAACATTTTAGCAGGGTCACGTGTGGGATGGTGTTGTGGTTAGCTCTGGCCCAGCTCCTCCCCCAAGGAATGTGGAGGTGGATGTGGGGGAAACATCCACATGCCACAGGCCTGTTTTGCTCCTGATAGAATCTCCCGACGAAGGCTCCTCTGACCAAGGAAGTGTAAGTGATAGGGAAGAGGGGAGTTTGGCAGACAGCCCAGGAGGAGATCAATCTTCCTTATCATCCCTGGATTCTGAACAAGAACTTATGACAGACCCACACATGCGTAGAGTGATGCATAGGAGAGAACAACTGAAGGATTATTACAGGAGATAAGTGAGGCCACCTGTGGTTGGGTGGGGCTGCTGTAATTAGTGCTACAGATAAAAAGAGCAGAGTGCTGGTTTAGCCTCGTGGAAGTTTATCTGATTCATTGTTTCGTCAAGATCGTGGTTTTGCTATTTCCCTGTTCTAAGACTGTATGTGGACTTTCTGGACTTTGGAATTTGGACTCAATTTCCCAGTTACTGGGTGAGAAATTGGACTGCATTTAACCTGTGCCTTGTGTGTACCAGAAAATCCCTTTGCCATTTAAAAAGGGAGTTTTTTCTGCTTTTTTTTTCCTTTTAAATTTTTTAATTTTTTAAAATTAATCTATATTTTATTTCTTATTTTATTATTTTTTGTGACATCCTTTTGTTATAATTCTTGAATTGAAACGTATATGTTTCCCATATTTGTATTCTTTTTATTTCTTAAGAAATCTAGAGCTAATTCAGGAGAGCATGAAAAATACCGATACGGAAAACCCCTTATTATATTGTTATTATATTATATTGTTTATAATATAATATATTATAATATTATGTTGTTTATAAAAACATAGATTTATTTATAAAACATAACAAGGAAAGAAAGAGAGAGCGAGGTATCTCTCTAATTTTTTTTAAAACGTGTACATATTTGTATTTGCTTTTTTGTATGGTGTATTCTTTAATAAAAATTTAAAAACTAAAAAAAAAAAAAAAAAGCTTTTTCAAGCATGCAAATTAAATCTTTTCTCCCAATGTTTTGGCTTCATTAGAGAGAGAGAGGACAAAAACCTCCCAGCTCCCTTTCATGATGGATGTTTTGCATTGCCCAAAATGCCAGAAGGGAGAGAAAGAGGACTCTCCTATAATTAAAAAGTCTTTTTTTTTAAAGGAAGAAAGCAAGAAAACGGCAACACCTTCCCACCCAGTGCAATACCTTTGAGAAGCTTCAGTTTGCTGTTCGCTTGCTCTAACAAAACCTTCGCTTCGTTTTGCAGCTCCTCCGCTTTCTTTCTGGCGCTCGCGGACTCCCCTGTTTTCTTGGCAATTAAGCTTTCTACCGTTTTGTATTTCTCGTTCACGCTGTCGTCTAGGATCTATAGTGAGAGAGAGAGAAAAAAAGGTTTCCTGCCTAGGTTGGGGGTTGGACTAGAAGATCCCCAAGGCCCATTCCATTCCATTCTATTCTATTCTATTCCATTCTATTCTAATTTTCTATTCTATTCTGTTCTGTTCTATTCTATTCTTTCTCTTATTATTCATGTATTATTCTATTGTCTTCTATTCTATTCTATTTCATTGCATGCACAGAAACTATTCTATTCTATTCTAATTTTCTATTCTACTCTATTCTATTCCATTCTGTTGTGTTGTGTTCTATTCTTTCTTATTGTTCATGTATTATTCTATTGTGTTCTATTTCATTACATGCACAGAAACTATTCTATTCTATTCTAATTTTCCGTTCCATTCTAGTCTATTCTATTCTAATTTTCCGTTCCATTCTAGTCTATTCTATTCTAATTTTCCGTTCCATTCTAGTCTATTCTATTCCAATTTTCTATTCTATTCTAGTCTATTCTATTATGTTCTATATTCTATTCTATTCTATCTCTTATTATTCGTGTATTATTCTATTGTGTTCTATTCTATTCTATTCTATTTCATTGCATGCACAGAAACTACTCTATTCTATTCTAATTTTCCGTTCCATTCTAGTCTATTCTATTCTAATTTTCTTTTCTATTCTATTCTATTCTGTTCTATATTCTATTCTAATTTTCTATTCTATTCTATCCTGTTCTGTTCTATTCTGTTCTATATTCTATTCTGTTCTATTCTATTCTTTCTCTTATTATTCGTGTATTATTCTATTGTGTTCTATTCTATTCTATTCTATTTCATTGCATGCAGAGAAACTATTCTATTCTATTCTAATTTTCCTTTCCATTCTATTCTATTCTAATTTTCTATTCTATTCTAATTTTCTATTCTATTGGCAACGGCACGTAATCTCACACCACACACCCCAAGGAGCTGTAAGTGGGTGGGTGGGAAACTCGTGTTGTGGTGCCACAATGCTTCTTTCATCCTTCTTCTGCCACCTTTCGACCTCGGGCCTCGGTTCCGCGTTATTCAAATCCTCCGCCTGAGCCTTTTTGAACTTGGAAGAGCTTCGTGTAGGACAGGGGTCCCCAAACTTTTTACACAGGGGGCCAATTCACTGTCCCTCGGACTGTTGGAGGGCCGGACTATAAAAAAACCCTATGAACAAATCCCTATGCACACTGCACATACCTTATTTTAAAGTAAAAAACAAAATGGGAATGTACTATTTAGAGGGGGGGGGGAAGAAGTCTGAAATTCATATATGTTGATGTTTTGTTTTTAATTTTCTTTTGTTAGCATCTGATTGGCTATACAAGGTTTTCTTGGCTTATAGAAAAATGTATAAAGAAAGAAGGAAGCACTTTGTCATAATGGTTAATGTTGTGGTTCCGTCTGAGGCCCCTCCGGGAACGGCTGACCTTCTGTCGGTTTCCAGCTCAGAGGGAGAGGCTGAGGAACAGGAGGTGCAGACAGACGAGGAGGAATCCCAGGCTGAAGAAGAGGGAGGACAGCCAGAGTCCCACCAGGGGGAGCTCTCCTCAGCAAGCAGCCTGGATTCCTTAGAGGAAAGTGCACAAGCCATAATTGATCTGCGACAACGAAGAGCTAATCAGAGACGGAGTCAATTGGCTAAATACTTTCAGCACTAAAGTGGCAGCAGCTGGGTTTGGGTGTGGTGCTCTTGGGAAAGGCTAAAAGGCAGACCCACCCTTCCTGGCTTGTGGAGTTTTATCTTTGAGAGTCGTGGGACCTGACTGTGAACTTTGGTGTCTTGGAATCCTGGTTTGTGCCTTTGACTATTGAAACCTTGGGGGGGGGGGTGCCAGCAAGAAGCTTGCTGTATTGACTGGACATCAGGACCCTGCTGTACCGTATTATATCCTGTCTGTTGGGAAGAACAGGTTTTCCTCTGTGCTTATTTTTTCCAGTTATAAAATACTTTTGGCTTTTACCAGAGTGTCTGGCTGTTTTTTCCAGTTGGTGTTGAGGTCTGGGGGAACCCAGACAGAACAGGTTAATAAGTTAGAAATATAATTGGTGTTGCACTTTTTTGAGGAGAGAATTTAATTAGAAGAAAATGAATGTAACGGGATGACAAAATTAGAAAAAAAAACCTTTGCAACTTTTTTGATGATTGATATTAGTTACTTACAAAATGCCGCATTTTATTCATGGAAAATTAGATGTGCTCCTGTCACTCACTCGCGGGCCGGATAAATGGCCTCAGTGGGCTGCATGTGGCCCGCGGGCCATAGCTGGTGTAGGATAAGCAGAATCTTTCAGAAGAACGTAAGAGCAGCTCAGGATGTCGGAAACCCTCAAACCCCGTGAGATTTCAATGCCTACCTTTTGAACGTCGGTGGTCATTTGATTCACCGCGGCGATATTTCCTTCCGCGGCTTTGACATCTTCTGCGTTGGTAGCAGCCTTCAGTCTAAGCGTTTCCACGTTCTTCTCTAATTCGGCAATGCGCAAAGTGGCATTCTCCAAACGATCTTCCACTGAGCCGGTTTCAGATGCAATCTAGCACCGAAGAGATGAAGGGAGAGAGAGAGAGAGAGAGAAAACGCATGAATTTCTTCTCAAAATGTTGTGTTTTCTAACTAACATTAAACTTAATTAATATTTGTATTAATAAGGTTAATAACAATAACAACGATAAGAAACATAGAAGACTGACGGCAGAAAAAGACCTCCTGGTCCATCTAGTCTGCCCTTATACTATTTCCTGTATTTTATCTTACAATGGATATATGTCTATCCCAGGCATGTTTAAATTCAGTTACTGTGGATTTACCAACCACGTCTGCTGGAAGTTTGTTCCAAGGATCTACCACTCTTTCAGTGAAATAATATTTTCTCACGTTGCTTTTGATCTTTCCCCCAACTAATTTCAGATTGTGTCCTCTTGTTCTTGTGTTCACTTTCCTATTAAAAACACTTCCCTCCTGGACCTTATTTAACCCTTTAACATATTTAAATGTTTCGATCATGTCCCCCCTTTTTCTTCTGTCCTCCAGACTATACAGATTGAGTTCATGAAGTCTTTCCTGATACGTTTTATGCTTAAGACCTTCCACCATTCTTGTAGCCCGTCTTTGGACCCGTTCAATTTTGTCAATATCTTTTTGTAGGTGAGGTCTCCAGAACTGAACACAGTATTCCAAATGTGGTCTCACCAGTGCTCTATATAAGGGGATCACAATCTCCCTCTTCCTGCTTGTACCTCTTACACCTTCCTGCTTGTACCTGCTTATACCTCTAGCTATGTAGCCAAGCATCCTACTTGCTTTTCCTACTGCCCGACCACACTGCTCACCCATTTTGAGACTGTCAGAAATCACTACCCCTAAATCCTTCTCTTCTGAAGTTTTTGCTAACACAGAACTGCCAATGCAATACTCAGATTGAGGATTCCTTTTCCCCAAGTGCATTATTTTACATTTGGAAACATTAAACTGCAGTTTCCATTGCTTTGACCATTTATCTAGTAAAGCTAAATCATTTACCATAACAACAACAAAAACAACAACAACAATAACAACAATAACAATAATAGTAATAACAATTGTTGTTTTGTTGTTATCGTTATTATCATTATCATTATTTAGATTTGTATGCCGCCCCTCTCCGAAGACTCGGGGCTGCTCACAGGATATAATATAAAACAGTGAATACAAACACAAATCTAATTAATTAAAAACACATAAGCTAAAAAACCCAATATATTATAATCAATCAAACAAATTCAATCACAGCCATACATCACATTTATTGGCCAGCGGCTCTAGATCTAATTACCCCAAGCCTGGCAACATAAGTGAGTCTTGAGACTCTTGCAAAAGGCGAGCAGGGTGGGGGCAGCGCGAATCTCTGGGGGGAGCTGATTCCAGAGGGCCGGGGCCCCCACAGAGAAGGCTCTTCCCCTTGACCCCGCCAAATGACATTGTCTGGTTGACGGGACCTGGAGAAGGCTGACTCTGTGGGATTTAATTGGTCACTGGGATTCATACGGCAGAAGGCGGTCCTGCAAGAATTCAACTTCTGCCTATGTTTCAAATTTCAAACCTTTATTGTCACTGCACAACATTTGTTGTATGTGCAGAGGGTTTTTTTTTTTGGCAAGCTGTGGCTGACTGGAGAACCAATTTGGGAGCATGGACCGCCAGTCATCGCTACCAGTTCAGCGAGAGGCGGTAAATTTCCGCTAAGGGTTCAAAAGAACTGGTCCGAACGAACGGTGATGACCAGCGGTTCACACTCCCAAACCCATCCTCGGGTCACTGTGACTTGCAAAAAAACCCTGCTGGTTCGGCGAGTGGCGGTAAATTTCCGCTACTGAAGTAGCAGCAATACACTCCTACAATGACCTTAGCTCCCCATTTCTAAATAATGTAGCAAGAACTCAACTTACAGAGGCGAGCAAGCCTTGTGTTCCTTCAATATCTTTCTCGGCTAGTTTGATGGCGTCTTCAGCGGTAGTTTGGGCTCTTCCCGCTTCTTCTAGTGCCTCTCGGACCATATCCGCCGTGACTTTCACATCCGTTGCACTTTTGCTGACCAAGGGACATCAACAGCGTTAGATTCTTTTAAAGCAAGGATTGGTTCTGTTCTGTCTTGCAGCTGGCCAGGAATTAGCCCCAAATGAAAGCTCAAACACAAAGGTTTTGAAATGAACAAGGGTCTATTTACAAGGACGTTTGTTGAACTGCACAAACGCGAGCCAAACAATGTCTTTCAGTTGCCAAAATCCAGGCATGGGGCCAAGTTGATAAGATAAATTCCCAAACAGTTGCTTCTCGAGCCAAAGTCTACTTACAAGAAATTAACTATAAATGTCCAGTACTGTATCAAGGTTTGTCAGGTAAAAACACTCTACACAGGCTCTTCTCCTCCGGAGGCACGGACGTTGGCTTTTTGCAAAGAGCACCTTCCAACTCCTCCTCCTTATATACTCTCTGGGAATGTAGACTATGCTCAGCTGTGCTCCCTTCCTCTTTCTGAGCTTCCTTAACTGCTCCTGCCTCCCCTGCATCCTTCTTACCCGTACATTCAGGACCAGGTCCCTTATCTCCTCTTCTACCTCCTCAGACCTTGGCAACTCCCCAGTTGGGGGTTCTATAGCCTGTGTAGGCCTCTTTGTAGGTGCCTCCAGTCAGCGAAGCAGTGGAAGTGATGTGCCGGTGCCTGGAGGCTGTTGGGGTCTGGATGGGTGTCAACAGACTCAAGCTCAACCCGGATAAGACGGAGTGGCTGTGGGTTTTGCCTCCCAAGGACAATTCCATCTGTCTGTCCATCACCCTGGGGGGGGGGAGTCACTAAGCCCCTCAGAGAGGGTTCGCAACTTGGGCGTCCTCCTCGATCCACAGCTCACATTAGAAAAACATCTTTCAGCTGTGGCGAGGGGGGCGTTTGCCCAGGTTCGCCTGGTGCACCAGTTGCGGCCCTATTTGGACCGGGGGTCACTGCTCACAGTCACTCATGCCCTCATCACCTCGAGGCTCGACTACTGTAACGCTCTCTACATGGGGCTACCTTTGAAAAGTGTTCGGAAACTTCAGATCGTGCAGAATGCAGCTGCGAGAGCTATCATGGGCTTTCCCAAATTCGCCCATGTCACACCAACACTCCGCAGTCTGCATTGGTTGCTGATCAGTTTCCGGTCACAATTCAAAGTGTTGGTTATGACCTATAAAGCCCTTCATGGCACCGGGCCAGATTACCCCAGGGACCACCTTCTGCCGCACGAATCCCAGCGACCAGTTAGGTCCCACAGAGTTGGCCTTCTCCGGGTCCCGTCGACTAAACAATGTTGTTTGGCGGGACCCAGGGGAAGAGCCTTCTCTCTGGCGGCCCTGACCCTTTGGAACCAACTCCCCCCAGATATCAGAGTTGCCCCCACCCTCCTAGCCTTTCGTAAGCTCCTTAAAACCCACCTCTGTCGTCAGGCATGGGAGAATTGACATGTTCTCTCCCCCTAGGCTTATAAAATTTATGCATGGTACGCTAGTATGTATGATTGGTTTTAATTTGTGGTGTTTTTTAAATTAACTTAAATATTAGATTTGTTTTACATTGTATTGTTATTGCTGTGAGCCGCCCCGAGTCTGCGGAGAGGGGCGGCATACAAATCTGATTAAACTAAATTAAACTAAACTAAACTCATATCCAGACTCTCCCTCCTCTTCCAGCTCGCTGTCTCACTTCTCCAACAGCCACACAGGCCGACCGTGCCCAGATGGCCCAGTTCATCAGGCTCAAAGTCCGTTGCCAGAGGACGTGGTTGCGAGCCAACCACAAAACTTTCCTATTTCAGAGAATATGCCTCACTGTTTCAATTTGCTCCTTGCTTTTATTGTTTTAGAGGCTACAACTCGGTGAAGGACATCTGCCCTTGGAATAGGTCAGAGGTTGGCAACCTTAAACACTCACAAAGGTCCTAAACAAAAGCTCCCCATTCAATTCTGGAGCCGACCAAAAAACTCAGTTAACGAATGCCCTCGCTTAGCAACGCAAGTGTTGAGCTCAATTGTGACCATAGGTTGAGGACTACTTGTACTACAAATTGTTGAGTATCTTTAAGAATTTCAGTCAATTGATCTATCTGTCTGCACCAGGGAGATCTACCTCTTCCTAGTTTAATGTCATCCATCAAAAAACAATTTCAATAATTGAAGGTGCATGGGTTTAAAAAATAGTAAAAATAACTTTTTACAAAAACACACACAATTTCTTACATTTCTGCAAAAAAAAAGGTCTACTGGCGGAAAAAAAGAAGGCGTTTTTTTCATACCTGGCTTTCTTAGCTTCATCTAACAAGGTCTTCGCCCTGGCGATATCTCCAGCGCTCTGCTGAAGGACGGTCTCCACATCAGATAGACTTTCGACACGTTCACGGATGTTATCTGCCAGGGTTTGCAGCTGCTCTGGTGTGCTGGGCATCTCCAGCTTGAGAACATCGTTAGCGACGGCTTCAATGCTATCCAGATCAGCCCCATCTTCTGTTAGGACGAGGAATGGAAACCACTGAGTGACACAAATGGAATCCATGCTCCTCAGAAGCTGTGGGTGTTTCAGGAACAGATCCCTTCCTCTTCCTATTCTTTGTCTTATTCCTGATTCCATTCCATTCCATTATTCTATTCTATTCTGTTCTGTTCTGTTCCGTTCCATTCTATTCCATTTCTATTCCATTTCATATTTTCTATTCTATTCTATTCTATTCTAATTCTATTCCATTCCATTCCACTCTCTTCTTCATCGGCCCTTCAGGGCAGATCTGACCTGGTTCCAATTGGCTCCAGGTCTCCTAGCAGCTGGGATTTGGGATTCCCTGCGGAGCGCAGAGGAAACCCGTACCGCTGCGTTGTTGGCCATGCTCCTTTCAACCATCTGAAAGTACAGTGTTCCCTCACTTTTCGCGGGGGATGCATTCCGAGACCGCCCGCAAAAGTCGAATTTCCGCGAAGTAGAGATGCGGAAGTAAATACACTATTTTTGGCTATGAACAGTATCACAAGCCTTCCCTTAACACTTAAATTGCGATTTCCCATTCCCTTAGCAACCATTTAGATTATTACTCACCATGTTTATTTATTAAAGTTTATTTTAAAAAATATTTATTAAAGGTGGACCAATGTTTGGCGATGACATATGACGTCATTGGGCAGAAAAACCCGTGGTATAGGGGGAAAAACCGCGAAGTATTTTTTAAATTAATATTTTTGAAAAACCGTGGTATAGACTTTCCGCGAAGTTCGAACCCGCGAAAATCGAGGGAACACTAATACTCACTCATTAAAAAATCTCTGATCTGATGAATCAGATTCCTGAGGTCCTTGTTGCTCCTGTTCACCAGCTCCTTGGTGCTGTTGGTCTTCCGCAGTATGTCTTGGGCGTTCTGCTTGGCCTCGTCGGCCCTTTCCTTGGCCTCAGAAACCTACGTGAGATAAACAGGCCTGTATTTACCATGGCTAACAAATTCTGTCTCTCGTTGAAAATAAATACCGACAGAGACACCTGAAAGGATTCTGAAGCTCTGAGGGCGATTTTTAAGAATTCCCTGACAATTCTCAACCGAATGATGTTGAGACTGTAGAACAGGAGCGTCAAACTCAACTGAGGTCTCATCAGGGATGTGGTTGACCTCAGGGGGCTGGGTTGGTGTGACTGATGGCGGGTGGGTGTGGCTGACAGTAGGTGTGGTGGATGTGGCTAACTGTGTGGGCGTGCCCAGATTGACGCCACTCCCCAAACTACTGGCATGTTTCCTCTTTGCATTGGGTAGAATGGGCCTAAGCGACGCAAACTGGCCTATTACATTTTCCAGGCTGGCTCTGACCACATCGCAGCCCAGATGTGGCCTGCAGACCTTGAGTTTGACACCTCTGCTCCAGGGGCGGATTCCTATTACCGTTGCTACTAGTGCGCTGCACATGGAGGTTTAGTTAGTTTGCATGTGCTCACGCATCCCAGCGTGGTTTTGCAAGGAAGCAAAATCTTGTGAGGGGATGTTGGATGCATGTGAGAGTTTGGGAGGGAGGGGGGCGTGAAATGTTTACTTCTTCCTTGGGGAGGAGGGCGTAACAGAAAATAATTGAGGAACACTGCATTAGATGAACCACAAAGTCCCTCCCAACTCTGTTATTCTGTTGCACTTAAACAATTTACCATTTTGGAGAGCTGTTCAACTTCCGCCAGAGCACCCAAGATGTCTCGGTCAAAATCGATGGCTTTTTCCCAGGCGGTGTGGGCCACCGTCACTAGGCCTTCGCACTCGGGACCTCCGCATTTTAGGAGCCCATCTTCGGTTTTACAGCTCAACCCACCACAGGGGGAATCGGCACAGGAAGTCCCCAGGGGAGTCCCACACATCTGTAGTGGAAAAGACGTTTTTAAAAAATCAACGGTTATCACTTTCCAAACATAGAATTGCCAAGTATTGTGGCCCGCCAGCAGCCCGAGTGGGTGGTGACGAATCCCACCTGAGAAGAGGCCAATGTGATGTACCAGAGGCCTGTGCAGCTGGCACCTGAGTCGGATAGTGTTGTGGTTAGCTCTGACCCAGCTCCTGCCCCAAGTGCACATGGATGTGGGGGAAACATCCATATGCTGCAGGCCTGTTTTGCTCCTGATGGAATCTGCCGACAAAACCTCCTCTGACGAAGGAAGCGTGAGTGACAGGGAAGAGGGGAGTTTGGCAGACAGCCAAGGAGGAGATCAATCATCTGTATCATCCTTGGATTCTGAGCAAGAATTAATGACACATCCACACATGCGTAGAGTGATGCATAGGAGACAACAACTGAAGGATTATTACAAGAGAAAATGAGGCCACCTGTGGTTGGGTGGGGCTGCTGTAATTAGTGCTACAGATAAAAGTGCAACCTGGTGTTTTAGCCTCATGGCAGTTTATCTGATTCATTGTTTCATCACGATTGTGGTTTTTGTGCTGTTCAAGATTGTGTGTGGACTCTCTAGACTTTAGAATTGGACTCAATTTCCCAGTTATTGGGTGAGCAATTGGATTGCATTTAACCTGTATCTTGTGTCTACCAGAAAATCCCTTTGACATTTAAAAAGGGAGCTGTTTCTGTTTTTCTGTTTATAAAAACTTTTGGGTTTTCCTTTTATAGTGTGGTGTGTGTCTTCCTGGACTAATTACCCTGTAATTACGGGCAGTTGAAACACATCAGCAGAACAGATAGGGAGGAGGCTGGTGAGAATTCAGTGCCAGAGGTTCAGCCAGGGCCTTCAGACTCTCTAGCACCTCACATCAATGATGAAGAAGAGATGGAATGGTCATGAAACGCTAATACTACTACTACTGCTACTAATAATACAGTGGTACCTCTACCTACAAATGCCTCTACTTATGAACTTTTCTGGGTAAGAACCGTGTGTTCAAGATATTTTTTGCCTCTTCTCAAGAACCATTTTCCACTTACAAACCCGAGCTCCGAAACTGTAACCAGAAAAGGCAGGGAGAAGCCTCTGTGGGGCATGTCTTGGATTCCAGAGGGCCGGGGCCGCTACAGAGAAGGCTCTTCCCCTGGGTCCTGCCAGACGACATTGTCTGGTCGACGGGACCTGGAGAAGGCCAACTCTGTAGGACCTAATCGGCTGCTGGGATTTATGGGGCAGTAGGCGGTCCTGTAAATAATCTATTCATCTCTGCACAATCTAATGTTTTTTTTAATTATCTTCTCCTCTGTAGGAGTATCCTCATTCTTCCAATATTGTGCAAATACAGTTCTGATCTGTGATGCAGGGTAACTATCTAGATCAGTGTTTCCCAACCTTGGCAACTTGAAGATATTTGGACTTCAACTCCCAGAATTCCCCAGGTGGGGCATTCTGGGAGTTGAAGTCCAGATATCTTCAAGTTGCCAAGGTTGGGAAACACTGATCTAGATGCCGTAGTTGCTGAGGTAAAACCACCATGAATTAGGCTACAGGTAGGCCTCGATTTATAACCACAACGACCACTGAGGCAATTGTTTGATGAGTTTTGCCCCATTTCACGACGTTTCTTGCCGCAGTCACCTCAACTTTGGTCATTAAGTCAAGCCACTAGCTCCCAGGACATTTTACATTATCTCTGAAAGGAGAAAATAAGAGAGAAAACGGCCATTCTGTTTTGATTTCGGGCTTTCAACAAAATTAAGTGAGACAGTGACCACCATGAAGCAGTGTCTGGACAGAGGAAATGCACAAATGCTCAATTGAAACTAGACAAAACATTGTCTTAAACGCATCCGGCTTCTCTTGTTCTTTCAGTAGGGAGTTACTTAGCCTCAAACATCCCCTCTTTTTTAAATACGGAAAATTCCTCTCTCTCCAAAATTGGAGGATTCAGTCAGATGGTTTTTAGAGAGGATTACCAGCTTCTCCTTCAATTATAAGGTGGAGCTTTTAGGGCAGAAATCTACAGCAGGTTTTAATCTTTCCAGGCCCCTACGATGTAATTTGCTTTTTCCTCGCCAGTCCAAAGCATCTTTGTTTCCATTTTTTCGTGGCATTTTAATCCATCCATTTTTAAAACCATGTTTACCTCACGGTTTTTGCATCGATGCTCATTTTTTATATGCCCATATTACACCAACACTCCACAGTCTGCATTGGTTGCCGATCAGTTTCCAGACATAATTCAAAGTGTTGGTTACGACCTATAAAGCGTCCTCCTCGATCCACAGCTCACATTAGAGAACCATCTTTCAGCTGTGGCAAGGGGGACGTTTGCCCAGGTTCGCCTGGTGCACCAGTTGCGGCCCTATCTGGACCGGGATTCACTGCTCACAATCACTCATGCCCTCATCACCTCGAGGCTCGACTACTGTAATGCTCTCTACATGGGGCTACCTTTGAAGAGTGTTCGGAAATTTCAGATTGTGCAGAATGCAGCTGCGAGAGCAATCATGGGCTTCCCCAGGTATGCCCATGTTACACTAACACTCTGCAATCTGCATTGGTTGTCGATCAATTTCCAGTCACAATTCAAAGTGTTGGTCATGACCTATAAAGCCCTTCATGGCACCGGACCAGAATATCTCCGGGACCACCTTCTGCAGCATGAATCCCAGCAACCGATTAGGTCCCACAGTGGGCCTTCTCCGGGTCCCGTCAACTAAACAATGTTGTTTGGTGGGACGCAGGGGAAGAGCCTTCTCTGTGGTGGCCCCGGCCCTCTGGAACCAACTCCCTCCAGAGATCAGAATTGCCCCCACCCTCCTCGCCTTTCGTAAGCTCCTTAAAACCCACCTCTGCCGTCAGGCATGGGGGAACTGAGATATTCTTTCCCCCTGGGCCTCTACAGTTTATGCATGGTATGTCAGTATGTATGTCTGGTTTTTATAATAAGGGTTTTTTAGTTGTTTTATTATTGGATTGCTACATATTGTTTTTATCACTGTTGTTAGCCGCCCCGAGTCCACGGAGAGGGGCGGCATACAAATCCACTAACTAACTAACTAACTAACTAACTAACTAACTAACTAACTAACTAACTAACTAACTAAATAAATAAATAAATAAATAAATAAATAAATAAATATGACTCTGTGTGGTATCACTTTCTGCTTCTTCATATTTCTGCTTTGTTTTAATCTTGGGCGGTTGCAAGCTCGATCTAAACTCTTCCTCTTGGAGATGTTCAGAGATAAAGACTTTTTTAAAAAAAATGCAGATATAAATAAATAATGCTGGGTGGGCCCTTATACTAATTATTTTGCTATTTGTCTGCCACAAGGTGGGTGGCAACTGGGGATAAGGTCTTCCCTGCTGAAATGTTGCATCTCTGGAATGTGTTTTGGCACCAGGCGGAGATAATCTTTGTCTGATCAGGTTTCTCCAGTATAATCCTAGGATTATTGCAATGCTCTCTACATGGGGCTACCTCTGAAAAGTGTTCGGAAACTACAAATTGTGCAGAATGCAGCCGCGCGAGCAGTCACGGGCCTGCCAACCACTGTTCCCCGTAAGCTGCGCGCAACTGCGCGTATGCACCCCAAAACACCTCCCGCGCACCCCTTTCCAAGAGAGAAAGAAAGCAAGAGAGAGAGATGAGAGAGGAAGGAAGAGAGCGAGAGAGAGGAAGAAAGCAAGAGCGAGAGAGAAGAGTGGAAGGAAGAGAGAGAGAAATTATCGAAAAAAGGGGAGAAAAAAAGAGAAATGAGAAAATGATTGAGGCAGAGAATGACAGGAAAGAGAGAGAAACAGAGAGAAGTGACTCTTGATTTAAAGCATATGGTAAAAGCACTTAAATAATAACAGAGAAAAAAAAACCCCAGCCCTCACCTGTTTTTATTTAATACAGTAATACCTCATGATACGAACTTAATTGGTGCAAAGAGGAGGTTCGTAAGACGAAAGGTTCGTAAGACGAAACATTGTTTCCCATAGGAAACAATGTAAAGTCAATTAATCCGTGCAACCAAAAAAACCCCCTCAAAAAAACGGCTTTCGGCGACTGCTGGGAAGCCGCGCGGCTGTTTTAAAAGGTGACAGCCGGCCTGGGGGGCTTCCCAGCACCCCCCTGAACTCCGAACCCGGGTTCAGGGGGGTGCTGGGAAGCCCCCCAGGCTGGCTGCGACTTTTTAAAACAGCCGTGCGGCTTCCCAGCTGTCCCCCGAAGCAGAACGCCAAAGCCGAACTTCCGCGTTCGGCTCCGGGGGACAGCTGGGAAGCCGCACAGCTGTTTTAAAAGGTCGCAGCCGGGCTGGGGGGCTTCCCAGCAGCCTCCCGAACGGAACCCGGGGTTCAGAAAAATCGTTTCCGAGCCCTGAGTCTTCGCAAGGATTTTTCCCCATTGGTCTAACTTGCTCCAAATGTCTCTTTCCAGCCCTCACCAGGTGCTAATGATGTTCCCAGCTCTTACTGGCTTGCAAGATCTTTCATTGTTACTCTTTCTGAATAAAGTTTTTTAAAATTCAATTCAGTTCAATTTATTAGATTTGTATGTCGTCCCTCTCCGAAGACTCGGGGGGCTCACAACAATAATAAAAACAATATTCCAGCGAAAACAAATCTAATATTAAAAAGCACATAAAACCCTATCATATTTAAAAAATCAAACAACATATACATACCCAAACATAAATATAAAAAAGCCTGGGGGAAAGGTGTCTCAACTTCCCCATGCCTGGCGGTATAGATGGGTCTTGAGTAATTTACGAAAGACAAGGAGGGAGGGGGCAGTTCTAATCTCCGGGGGGAGTTGATTCCAGAGGGCCGGGGCTGCCACAGAGAAGGGTCTTTTCCTGGGGCCCGCCAAACGACATTATTTGGTCGACAGGACCCGGAGAAGGCCAACTCTGTGGGACCTTATCAGTCCCTGGGATTTGTGCGGTAGAAGGCGGTTCCGGAGGTATCTAAATGTCATAAGCAACACTTTGAATTGTGACCGGAAACTGATCGGCAGCCAATGCAGGACATAGAGTGTTGAAGAAAGGTGGGCGAATCTAGGAAGCCCCATGATGGCTCTCGCGGCCGCGTTCTGCACGATCTGAAGTTAAAGCCCTAACCATGATGTGCTGAAGCTGACCACACTAAGGTCGCTAGCCAGATGAATATCTGGTAAGCAGATTCTTTTCCTTATTTTCCTCCCCCCAAAATAAGGTGTGTCTTAAACTCCGAAAACATTTCTCACAGTCACTCATGCCCTCATCACCTCGAGGTTCGATTACTGCAACGCTCTCTACATGGGGCTACCTTTGAAAAGTGTTCGTAAACTCCATATTGTGCAGAACGCGGCTGCGAGAGCCATCGTGGGGCTTCCCAGATTCGCCCACGTATCTACAACACTCCGTGGCTTTCATTGGCTGCCGATCAGTTTTCCGGTCACAATTCAAAGTGTTGGTCATTGTTGTGATTCCGTCTGAGGCCCCTCAGGGAACGGCTGATCCTCTGCCGGCTTCCTGCTCAGAGGGGGAGGATGAGGAACAGGAGGTTCAGGCAGACGGGGAGGAGGAATCTCAGGCTGAGGGAGAGGGAGGACAGCCAGAGTCCCCCGAGGGGGAGCTCTCCCCAGCAAGCAGCCTGGATTCCTTAGATGAAAATGCACAAGCAATCATCGATCTCCGGCAGAGAAGAGCAACACAACGAAGGGGACAATTAGCCAGGTACTTTCAGCACTAAAGAGGCAACAGCTGGGTTTGGGTGTGGTGCTCTCTGGAAAGGCTGAAAAGGCAGACCCACCCTTCCTGGCTTGTGGAGTATTATCTTTGGGAGTCCTGGGACCTGGCTGTGATCTTTGGCGTCTTGGAATTCTGGTTTGTGACTTTGAATACTGAAACCGTGGGGGAAAAAGGTGTGGGTCTTATTCTCTACAGTGGTGGGTGTGCCAGCAAGAAGTCTGCTGTATTGTCTAGCCGTCAGGACTCTGCTGTGAAGTCTCATAGCCTGCCTGTTGGGAAGAACAGGTTTTTCTCTGTGTTTATTTTTCAAACTATAAAGTGCCTTTGTTTTTACCAGCGTGTCTGGCTGTTTTTTCCAGTTGGTGTTGAAGTCTGGGGGCACCCAGACAGAACAGTCATGACCTTTAAAGCCCTTCATGGCATTGGATCAGAGTACCTCCGGAACCGCCTGCTACCGCACAAATCCCAGCGGCCGATAAGGTCCCACAGAGTTGGCCTTCACCGGGTCCTGTCGACTAAACAATGTCGTCTGGCAGGCCCCAGGGGAAGAGCCTTCTCTGTGGCGGCCCCGGCCCTTTGGAATCAACTCCTCCCGGAGATTAGAACTGCTCCCACCCTCCTTGTCTTCCGTAAACTACTTAAGACCCACTTATACCGCCAGGCATGGGGGATTTGAGACACCTTTCCCCCAGGCTTATTATAATTTATGTTTGATATGTATGTGCTGTTTGGTTTTTAATTATGATAGGGTTTTTAGTTTTCTTTAATATTAGATTTGTGCCAGTATAATATTGTTTTTATCATTGTTGTGAGCCGCCCCGAGTCTTCGGAGAGGGGCGGCATACAAATCTTATAAATTATTATTATTATTATTAACTATGGTATTTCACCCTCGTCCAAGCTCAGCTACGGACTTCGCAGGAGCGCCTACCTTCTCCGACACTTCCGCCAAATCCAGACTTTGCAGCTTTCCCGCCAGCTCATCCAAGAGGCGGGACTGCTCTTCCTGTGTGGCCTTGAAGGAGGCCGCGGTCCCGTTGATCAAACTCTCCACTTCCAGCCGCATTTCGGCGGATTGTTCGATGAGGCTGCCAGGAAGCAAAACCGAGGCGTTCGCTCTTTTTTCCGCCTCCAGTGACATTTGGAAATATTTGGTGATACTGTCCAAGGCACCTGGAACCAATCAGAGGTGAAACCGGTTGAGCATTCCATGGTCGGTCTGGCTTTACGGCGTTAATAAAGGCAATCCTTGATTTACGACCCCAAGGGAGCCCCAAATTCCTGTCACTAAGCAAGATGGCTATTAGAGTGAGTTTTGCCCCGATTTACGACCGTTGTTGCCCGTGTTGTAAAGTGAATCACTGCAGTTTTAAGTAATATGGTTATTGAGGGACTCAACAGTTTTCCCATCGACTTGGCTTGTAGGAAGTTCGCAAAACGGGATCTCTCTGTCAAATATTTGGACCGGGATTCACTGCTCACAGTCACTCATGCCCTCATCACCTTGAGGCTCGACTACTGTAATGCTCTCTACATGGGGCTACCTTTGAAGAGTGTTCAGAAACTTCAAATCATGCAGAATGCAGCTGCGAGAGCAATCATGGGCTTCCCTAGGTATGCCCATGTCACACCAACACTCCACAGTTTGCACTGGTTGCCGATCAGTTTCCGGTCACAATTCAAAGTGTTGGTCATGACCTATAAAGCCCTTCATGGCATCGGACCAGAATATCTCAGGGACCGCCTTCTGCTGCATGAATCCCAGCGACCAGTTAGGTCCCACAGAGTGGGCCTTCTCCGGGTCCCGTCAACTAAACAATGTTGTTTGGCGGGACCCAGGGGAAGAGCCTTCTCTGTGGTGGCCCCGGCCCTTTAGAACCAACTCCCACCAGAGATTAGAATAGCCCCCACCCTCCTCGCCTTTCATAAGCTTCTTAAAACCCACCTCTGCCGTCAGGCATGGGGGAACTGAGATATTCTTTCTGCCAAGGCCTTTACAATTTATGCATGGTATGTCTGTGTGTATGTTTGGTTTTTATAATAAGGGTTTTTTTTTAGTTATTTTAGTATTGGATTGGATTGTTACATGTTGTTTTTATCATTGTTGTTAGCCGCCCCGAGTCTATGGAGAGGGGCGGCATACAAATGTGATAAGTAAGTAAGTAAGTAAGTAAGTAAGTAAGTAAGTAAGTAAGTAAGTAAGTAAGTAGGTAAGTAAATAAATACATTTTAATTTTTTTAATGTCGTGACTTCCCGAGACATGGCAACCGTCATAAATGCAGCCTCAATGACCACAGTTGAGCCCAATATGTCACTAAGTGAGATATTTGTTAAGTGAATTGTGCCTCATTTTATGACCTTTCTTGCCATCAGGTGTGTCCAGTGAAGGGCTCCTGGTCGCCGGTGCTACTGGTCTGCCCCCCATGACCAGCGCCTACGTGCACATTTCTGGTGTGCGCATACACTAGTGCAAAATTCAGCTTCTGCACATGCGCACGAAGCAGAATCTCACACGAGGATGCTTGCATGTGTGAGATTTCGGCGCTTTCCATCAAAAATCAGCAATTTTGGAAAAAACAGGGGAGCTCGTTCCACCGAAATCCATGTGATTTTCATGATTTAAAATATTTTCATCGCGTTTCAAGCCAAATCCTCCCTCAAGCTTTTAGTCTGGGTTCGATTCTGTTCAATGTTTGCGAAATGTATCTGCTTAAGCTTCCCTCGCACAGTTTCCTTTCTTATGAAAAGCCAGATTTTTACCCCCACCAAAATTCCTTGAGGCCTAACATACAAACCCCGAACATCCGAGATCTTTATGAACTCCAGCTGTTCAGCAAGCTCTTTCACGGCGTTGTGTAAACTCTTGGCATCTGCCTCTAAGGCCGTCAGTCCAGCCTCCGCGATGCTGCTTTCGTTGGCCACGGTAGAGATCTTTTCCTCCAGTTCGATTATCTTTTGGGCCACATCTGCTTTCAACTTCCTGCAAACCCAAGAAAACGTCCCATTATTGCAAAAGCCGATGGGAGTTAGCAGAGATGGCTAAATGGACTGCTTTGATCAAAGGGGGGAAAAAATACACACATACACAGTTATTGTGGTTTCCACTTGGTTGAGATGGGGAAAAAATGAAACTCTGATTTCCACTTTTATCAATTAGGTAGATTTGTCAGTTTTTATACCATTGTGGAAAAGTAAAAAGTTGAGGTTTGATATTACTCTCTTATTCTGTCAAACTCAAGGCCCGTGGGCCAAATGTGGCCGACCATGTGGTCAGATCCAGCCCATGGGGCCGTCCTGGTCTATCTAGTGCAAAGTGGAAAGATCAGGTCAGCGTGATTTTAGTCTGGTCTACCCAATGCAAAGAGGAAAGTTCGGCCCAGCCTGACTTCGGCCCAGTCTACCCAATGAGAAAAGGAAAGATTGCCCTAGATTGTCTTTGGCCCGGTCTACCCAATGCGAAGAGGAAAGATCAGCTTAGATTGTCTGTGTCCCGGTCTACCCAATGCAAAGAGGAAAGTTCGGCTTAGATTGTCTGTGTCCCGGTCTACCCAATGCAAAGAGGAAAGATCAGCTTAGATTGTCTGTGTCCCGGTCTACCCAATGCGAAGAGGAAAGTTCGGCTTAGATTGCCTTTGGTCCGGTCTACCCAATGCAGAGAGGAAAGATCGGCTTAGATTGTCTGTGTCCCGGTCTACCCAATGAAAAGAGGAAAGATCGGCTTAGATTATCTATGGACCGGTCTACCCAATGCAGAGAGGAAAGATCGGCTTAGATTATCTATGGACCGGTCTACCCAATGCGAAGAGGAAAGTTCGGCCCAGCCTGACTTCGGCCCAGTCTACCCAATGAGAAAAGGAAAGATTGCCCTAGATTGTCTTTGGCCCGGTCTACCCAATGCGAAGAGGAAAGATCAGCTTAGATTGTCTGTGTCCCGGTCTACCCAATGCGAAGAGGAAAGATCGTCTTAGATTGTCTGTGTCCCGGTCTACCCAATGCGAAGAGGAAAGATCGCCTTAGATTATCTATGGACCAGTCTACCCAATGCAGAGAGGAAAGATCGTCTTAGATTATCTATGGACCGGTCTACCCAATGTGAAGAGGAAAGATCGTCTTAGATTGTCTGTGTCCCGGTCTACCCAATGCGAAGAGGAAAGATCGGCTTAGATTGTCTGTGTCCCGGTCTACCCAATGCAAAGAGGAAAGATCGCCTTAGATTATCTATGGACCAGTCTACCCAATGCGAAGAGGAAAGATCGGCTTAGATTATCTATGGACTGGTCTACCCAATGCGGAGAGGAAAGATAGGCTTAGATTATCTATGGACTGGTTGGTCTACCCAATGCGGAAAGATCGGCTTAGATTATCTATGGACCGGTCTACCCAATGCGAAGAGGAAAGATCGGCTTAGATTATCTATGGACCGGTCTACCCAATGCGGAGAGGAAAGATCAGCTTAGATTGTCTGTGTCCCGGTCTACCCAATGCGGAGAGGAAAGATCGGCTTAGATTATCTATGGACCGGTCTACCCAATGAGAAGAGGAAAGTTCAGCCCAGTCTGGCTTTGGCCCAGTGTACTCAATACGAAGAGGAAAGATTGGGTTCTTTCCTTATAGATAGGTTTTATTTCAGGATTGTTTTGTAGTTAACAACAAAGCAGAAAAAAGCTTGGGAAAACAGCACACTTCTATGAGATGCAACTCTCCGCATTCCAAACAGCTGCCGTAACGTACTTGGATATTGCCAATTGTGTATGTTACATTGGCTCATGGGCCTGTCCCTAATTTGTTTCATGCCCCGTATAATAAACCGTCTGTGAATAAGAATATTTTTCACAGGCTGTAAGACTAGCATATTCTGTGCATGGAAATGTTGCACAATGGAGCCTTTTAAAGTCTCCAGGACGTCTGAAAAAAGACGCAATGACAGAAATATTAGAGAAACAGCTGGGGAGAAAATTTACTCCGAGTGGAATCGGGAAGACTTGACGCCCTGTCTCTTAACCCCACTTGCCACCTCTGCCTGCTCTTCTCCTGCATAGAGGGATTCAGTAATCTTGCCATTTTGCCTCCCCAGTTGAAAAACAAAAGAACAAAAACAAGAAAAACAGAATAAACAGAATAAAGGATAGGATAGGATAGGATAGGATAGGATAGGATAGGATAGGATAGGATAGGAAAGGAAAGGAAAGGAAAGGGCAGGGTAGATAGGATAGGATAGGACAGGACAGGAGAGGACATAATTATAAAACAGAATCAGGAATAGGAATAGTAATAGTAATAAGAGGGAAGAGAAGGGGAGAGGAGAGAAGAGTGGAAGAATAGAAGAGGAGAGAAGAGAAGAGGACAGTATAGAATAGAAAAAGAACTGAGTAGAGTAGGAGTAGAATAGAGTAGAGTAGGAGTAGAGCAGAATAGAGTAGAGTGGAACGGAGTAGAGTACTTATTTACTTACTTTCTTACTTACTTACTTATTTACTTATTTACTTATTTACTTATTTATTTACTTATTTATTTATTAGATTTGTATGCCGCCCCTCTCCGCAGACTCAAGAGTAGAGCAGAGCAGAGTAGAACAGAATAGAAAATAGTAATAGAATAGTATAGAAGCGTATAGAAGAGAACAGAATAGAAACGGAATAGCATAGAAATAAAATAGAATGGAACAGAACGGAACAGAACAGAACATAGGAATAGAATCGAATAGAACAGAATAGAATAGAATGGAACAGAAACAGAACGGAACAGAAAGAGAACGGAACAGAAACAGAACAGAACAGAACATAAAATGGAAACAAAATGAAATGAAACTGAAACAGAATGGAATGGAATGGAACAGAACCAGAACGGCACAGAACATAAAATAGAAATGAAATGAAATGAAACAGAACGGAATATACTTTTACTTATATATACAGAATATACAGATACTTACTCGGCTTCTTCAAAGAGGTCGCCAATGTTCTTCAGGGGCTCAGTGGCGGGATTTTGAGCAATGATGCGCTTGATCTCATTCAGCTTCTCCTCCACCGAGTTGAGGGTCTCTCGGTAGGGGCCGCTCACCCCCGTGATCTTCAGGACTTTGGCCCTTTCCAGGAATCTGTGGGTCTTGTTGGTCAACTCAGCGACGATGACGTCCCAGAGAGCAAAGCACTGATGGCACGGAGCACAATCCGGGAAGTTTCCCGAGTAGCCTCGGGTGCACTTATCGCAACGGACACCTTCCACGCCGTCCTTGCAGATGCACTGGCCAGTTGACCGGTTACATTGGAGCGTCTGGATGCCTCGTGAATCGCATTCGCAAGCTGAACGAGACAGAAATAAACATTTTAGTGCTGCAAATCTGGAGTGCGGAAACTGCTATTATCGACCTGTAACAAATAGAAGTACAGTGGTGCCTCTACTTATGAACTTAATTTGTTCCATGACCAGGTTCTTAAGTAGAAAAGTTTGTAAGACGAAGCAATTTTTCCCATAGGAATCAATGTAAAAGCAAATAATGCGTGCGATTGGGGAAACCACAGGGAGGGTGGAGGCCCTGTTTCCTCCCAGGAGATTCCTAGAGAGGCCCCACAGAAACTTCTCCCCACCTTTTCCACCTTGCTTCCTCCCAGGAGATTCCTAGCGACGCCCCACAGAGGCTTCTCCCCGCCTTTTTCCGGCTCTGTTTCCTCCCAGGATCTTCCTAGAGAGGCCCCACAGAAGCTTCTCACCACCATTCCCAGCCATGTTTCCTCCCAGGAGATTCCTAGAGAGGCCCCACAGAGGCTTCTCCCTGCCTTTTCCGGCCCTGTTTCCTCCAAGGAGATTCCTAGAGAGGCCCCACAGAAGCTTCTCACCACCATTCCCAGCCATGTTTCCTCCCAGGAGATTCCTAGAGAGGCCCCACGGAGGCTTCTCCCTGCCTTTTCTGGCCCTGTTTCCTCCCAGGAGATTCCTAGAGAGGCCCCACGGAAGCTTCTCACCACCTTTTCCAGCCATGTTTCCTCCCAGGAGATTCCTAGAGAGGCCCCACAGAGGCTTCTCTCTGCCTTTTCCGGCCCTGTTTCCTCCCAATGTTAGAATAACAGAATTGGACGGAACTTTGGAGGTCTTCCTGCTTAGGCAGGAAACCCTATACCTGTGATCACGGGGGTTGCCACTCCTGCTGCTCCCAGTGCACAGCTCTGTGTCTCTGGCGTACCCATGCAAGCGTCCGAGCGAGATTTTGCTTCTGCGCATGCACAGTAAGCAAACTCTTCTGAGGGGAGCCGTGCATGTATGAGATATTGGTGATATTTTTTTTTGCTTCTGTGCATGTGCAAAAGTCAAACTGATGGCAGTCGGCAGAAGTAGCCTGCAATACTGCAATACGAATCCCAGCGACCAATTAGGTCCCACAGAGTTGGCCTTCTCCGGGTCCCGTCAACTAAACAATGTTGGTTGGCGGGCCCCAGGGGAAGAGCCTTCTCTGTGGTGGCCCCGACTCTCTGGAATCAAATCCCCCCAGAGATTAGAACTGCCCTTACCCTCCTTGCCTTTCGTAAACTCCTCAAAACCCACCTTTGTCGTCAGGCATGGGGGAATTGAGATATCTCCCCCGGGCCTATATAATTTATGTATGGCATGTTTGTAGGTATGTCTGCTTAAAAATGGGGTTTCTTAACTATTTTAAATTTTAAATTGTAAATTATTAGATTTGTTATAAATTGTTTTATTGTGTTGTGAGCCGCCCTGAGTCTACGGAAAGGGGGCGGCATACAAATCAAATCAAATCAATCAATCAATCAATCAATCAATCAATCAATAAATACATACATACATACATACATACATACATACATACATAAATACATAAATACATAAATACATAAATACATAAATACATAAATACATAAATACATACATAAACAAACAAACAAACAAACAAACAAACAAACAAACAAACACTGCATTCTAACCACCGGGCCACCAGGACTTAAATTGGTTTCATTAAGATTTTTTACACAATTCTTAATCTAAGTCTCAGTTATGAGGGCAGTTTAACGCCCACTCCGATCGACGACAAAATTTCCACCCATAGAAATGGTTCTTGATCACATTCATCGGGGACCTAAAAAGAGAATTTGCAAGCAACAGGGGAATTTTTTGTTTAGTCTACCCCCAAACTGCCAGATCTGATAAAGCACAGCTGGAAATTGCTACCAAAACTTTGTTTAAACAAAGACCAAAACTAATTTTGCCTGGCCTTCCCACCCCTGCGTGAAAAATCAGGCTTTCAGTCTCAATTATACCCAATGTAAAGGATGTGTGTTCGTCTTTTTATTTTTACAGTTATAATGTACGTTGAAGACAGCATTTAATTTCGTTGTCCCATGTGCAATGATTATAACATAATATAAACTAATGGAAAGAAGGACTCGGGGTGATAGGGTAGCAGTCATCCAATATTTCTGGGGTTGCCCCAAAGAAGAGGGAGTCAAGCTATTCTCCAAAGCACCTGAGGGTAAAACAAGAAGCAATGGGTGGAAACTAAACAAGGAGAGAAGCAACTTAGAACTAAGGAGACATTTCCTGACAGAACAATTAATCCGTGCAACGGCTTGCCTCCAGAAGATGTGAATGCTCCAACACTGGAAGTTTTTAAGATGATGTTGGATAACCATCTGTCTGAAGTGATGTAGGGTTTCCTACCTAAGCAGGGGGTTGGACTAGAAGACCTTTAAGATCCATTCAATTCTAATTCTAATAATTCTATTCTATTCTGCTGGCTTCAAATCTTCTCCTTTCCCATCTCATCCCGCTATTAATACATTACAAAATAACAGAAAGAGTTAGACTTGGATGTCTTTTAGATAACAAGGTCCCTTCCATCTCTATAGTTGTTGCTGTTATTGTTGTTGTTGTTATATTACTACTACTACTACTACTACTACTACTACTACTACTACTATCATCATCATCATCATCATCATCATCATCATCATCATCATCATCAACTAAATACTAGTTATTGTGGAACAGACTCCAAATGAGATCATTATATACTTATTATCTCATTCAGAGTCTGTTCCACAATAACTGGCATTTAGTTAATAATAATAATAATAATAATAATAATAATAATAATAATAATAATAATTAAAAACAGCCTATAATAATAATAATAATAATAATAATAATAATAATAATAATAATAAAAAACACGCTGGGCGCAGTGCCAAAGGATCTCAGCAGACATTTGAAAACCATCGGAATTGACAAAATCTCCACCTGTCAATTGCAAAAGGCCGCTTTACTGGGATCGGTAGGCCCATGTTACACCAACACTCCACAGTCTGCATTGGTTGCCGATCAATTTCCGGTCACAATTCAAAGTGTTGGTTATGACCTAAAAAGCCCTTCATGGCATTGGACCAGAATATCTCAGGGACCGCCTTCTGCAGCACGAATCCCAGCGACCGGTTAGGTCCCACAGAGTTGGCCTTCTCCGGGTCCCGTCAACTAAGCAATGTCATTTGGCGGGACCCAGGAGAAGGGCCTTCTCTGTGGCAGCCACGACCCTCTGGAACCAGCTCCCCCCAGAGATCAGAGTTGCCCCCACCCTCCTTGTCTTTCGCAAGCTCCTTAAAACCCACCTCTGTCATCAGGCATGAAGGAATTGAAATTTCCCTTCCCCCTAGGCTTATAGAATGTATACATGGTATGCTTGTATGTGTGAGTGGTTCTTTAAATTGGGGGTTTTTAGATTGTTTTTAATATTAGATTTGTTTACATTGTCTTTTTATATTGTTGTTAGCTGCCCCGAGTCTTCGGAGAGGGGCGGCATACAAATCTAATAAATAAATAAATAAATAATAATAATAATAATAATAATCGACAAACATAATTTGCCGCTACATCACGCAGTCCTAGGTGCTTGGGAAGCGCCCGACTGGTGATGAAATACGAAATCCAGCATAGTGATCTCGTTTGCTGTGTTGTACTGACATAATAATAATAATAATAATAATAATAATAATAATAACAACAACAACAACAACAACAACAACAACAACAACAAAACAACAACAACAACAACAACAACAATAATAATAATAATAATAAATATATGTCACTTTTCAGACGTTCCTTGACATCTGGCAAATTAAAACGATTAGAAACGCAGAGTCTTATTCAATGCTCCCTGATAAATTTATGTCTGAGGGGTTCATAAATATTTTAAGGAGTCCTTCTGAATTTTTATTTTCAAACTTTCTGTTTGCAAGGCCGGGATTGTGGAAGCCTCTTCTTTTTCTCCCAAACATGGGTCAAAGTATTCATAAGAAACATGACATGACCAAAAGAGAAGGAAGGGGGGGGGGATTCACCATTTATTTAAATGTATTCACATTCTTTAGTTTGCAAAAGGCCACTTAAAGGAGCAAATTACCTCAAACAAAACCCCCTGTTCTCTTCTGAAGAATTTGATCAATTGTGGGGGTGCAATTTTAACAAAGTGGCCTTTTTGTTCCCAGAAATAAAAGTGCTTTATTTTCTTCAAAGCCTCTTCCAGCATCCCTACTGTGAACACTTGGCTATGGAATGTATCTCCCCTCGGGCAATTCATTTTGCTTTCAACAAAAATTTGGGGGTGGGGGTGGACATTGTGGGTGGGTGGGGAGGTCCCACTTAACCCTTAAATGGTTAGTTTTGGAAAAATGACTCCGCCAATCAATGAAATTCCCAAGCTGGGTCTAAACCAGTGATTTTCAACCTTTTTTGAGCCGCGGCACATTTTTTACATTTACGAAACCCTGGGGCACATTGAGCGGGGGGAGGGTGGGGGCTAAAAAAAGTTTGGACAAAAAAATTCTCTTCCTCCCCTTCACTCCCTTTCTCTCTCCCTCCCTCTTTCTCTACCTTCCTTCTTTCTCTCTCTTTCTTTCTCTCTCTTTCTTGTTCTCTTTCTCTCTCTTGCTTTCTTTCTCTCTCTGAGCTTCGCGGCACACCTGACCATGTCTCACGGCACACTAGTGTGCCGCGGCACACTGGTTGAAAAACACTGGTCTAAACAAACATTGGAGCTATCAACTGAAGGTTTCTTGAAGACAACTAGAGGAGAGGGGCGGCATACAAATCTAAATAAACATAAACTAGACACAAGAACAGGGGTTTTTTCCCGAACGTCCTCACTCTGCTAAACAAATAATTCCCTTTTGCATTTTTGTGAGTGAAGGTTAGTACCAAATTATTGCAGCGATATGGAAAACCAATCTTGTCAATGGAAAACATCTCATTATTCTGCTTTATTTAAGTATAAACAATTATATACAAGTGCACTAGAGTGCCTTCCGTCCCCTGTCCTATTGCTCTCCTATATCTCCTATACCTTTCTTCTATTCCTATATCTCTTCTATTCTTTCATTGATATGTTCTATTACTATATCTTCTTTTCTATTCTTTCTTAGATATATTTTACTATGAGTATCTCCTCTATAACCTTCATCATGTATTTTACTATGTGTATATAGATATATACACACTAAAACCCTCATTGTGTATTGGACAAAATAAATAAATAAAAAATATATTCTCTATGTATCTAGGGTAAAGGTTATTTGCTTATTCAAGCTCTTCTTTAGTTCTAGCTAAGCAAAGATTAAATCAGCACTGATTGGATTAAAACCTACCTGTTTGAATTAGCCTAAGGAGATAGTTATTCATTTAAGCTTCCATTTTACTTAAGGTAACTTCTGTTTGTCTAGCGCAAAAACTAATTAACTTATTTTTCTGTTTATTTTTAGTCATCTGGCTGACAGGATTACTATGGTTGCTTGCTATGTGTCACAAATTAATCATTCCCATTGTAGAAACATAGAAGATTGACAGCAGAAAAAACCCCTCATGGTCCATCCAGGCTGCCCTTATACTATTTCCTGTATTTTATCTTAGGATGGATCTATGTTTATCCCAAGCATGTTTAAATTCAGATACTGTGCATTTACCAACCACGTCTGCTGGAAGTTTGTTCCAAGCATCTACTACTCTTTCAGTCAAATAATATTTTCTCACGTTGCTTCTGATCTTTCTCCCAGCTAACCTCAGATTGTGCTCCCTTGTTCTTGGGTTCACTTTCTTATTAAAAACACTTCCCTTCTGAACCTTATTTAACCCTTTAACATATTTAAATGTTTCAATCGTGTGCCCCCTTTCCCTTCTGTCCTCCAGACTATACAAATCGAGTTCATGAAGTCTTTCCTGATAATTTTGATGCTTAAGACCTTCCACCACTTTTGTAGCCGTCTTTGGACCTGTTCACTTTGATCAATCTCTTTTTGTAGGTGAGGTCTCCAGAACTGAACACAGAATTCCAAATGGGGTCTCACCAGCGCTCTATACAGCTTCTTCCTGCTTTTTATACCTCTAGTTATGTAACTAGGTTAAGTGAAGAATTAATGTTTTTATATTTGTATATACAAGAACTGGTTATAAATATTTTCAATTCAATTTTATTTGATTAGTCAATTGACCATATAAAAGTAAAAATAGTGACCACCGGTCATCATAAAACTGCGACTTATCATAAACACTATACCAGTGTTTCCCAACCTCGGCAACTTGAAGGTATCTGGACTTCAACTCCCAGAATTCCCCAGCCAGCGAATGCTGGCTGGGGGATTCTGGGAGTTGAAGTCCAGATATCTTCAAGTTGTCAAGGTTGGGAAACACTGCACTATACAATAGTGTAAACTGGTTAAAATACAATAAAATTTGATAAAATAAAGAGAATTTAAATAAATTAGAATGCAGTATATAATAAGCTACAATTAAGTAGTAAAACATGAAAATAAAACTCGTCCAAAGGTTGGTTACAAATAATAAAGTGTAAATCCAAAGGGAGGAAAAGCTTCTGAACACGAGACAGCTCATCTCATCTTCAACAGATATTTCCAACCTGGACAAAACATTGTTCTTGAAATGTGTCAGTGATTTCTACACCCAGACCTGTTTTATGATCGGCCAGGCCCACCAATGACAGCTATTTGAAAGACAGACAATCACCATGTAGCATTTTGGTGACACTGACCAGGTCTGTACTCTTCACATTCCAAACATACTTAACCCTCCACCAATATTAGAACAGAACAAAACACACAGGAAGAATGTAAACTTATCATGGTGAATGAATAAACATCCCCATAGACCCAGCACTCAACTTGGGCGTCCTCCTTGATCCACAGCTCACATTAGAGAACCATCTTTCAGCTGTGGTGAGGGGGACGCTTGCCCAGGTTCGCCTGGTGCACCAGTTGCGACCCTATCTGGACCGGGACTCATTGCTCACAGTCACTCATGCCCTTATCACCTCGAGGTTCGATTACTGCAATGCTCTCTACATGGGGCTACCTTTGAAAAGTGTTCGGAAACTTCAGATCGTGCAGAATGCGACCGCGAGAGCCATCGTGGGGCTTCCTAGATTCGCCCACGTTTCTACAACACTCCGTGGCCTGCACTGGCTGCCGATCAGTTTCCGGTCACAATTCAAAGTGTTGACCTTTAAAGCCCTACATGGCATTGGACCAGAATACCTCCGGAACTGCCTTCTACAGCACGAATCCCAGCGGCCGAAAAGGTCCCACAGAGTTGACCTTCTCCAGGTGCTGTATGGTTTTTAATTGTTGAGGTTTTTATATATTTTATTATTAGATTTGTTCCATTGTTATACTGTTTTTATTACTGTTTTGAGCCACCCCGAGTCTTCAGAGAGGGGCGGCATACAAATCTAATAAATTATTATTATTATTATTATTATTATTATTATTATTAATTGGATTTGTGTGCCACCTGTCTCCGAGGACTGGGGCATCTCACAACATATCAAAAGAACACAGCAAATACATCTAAAAATCCAATTAATATGATTAAGAAGACTTTAATAGCATTCATCACCAAAACATATTAAAACACTCGTTGGTCAGGGAGCTGGGATCTAATTGTTGTTTAAGTGTTCTCTTTATTTTTTTGAGCAATGTATAAAACATGGTTTGGGCATAATACATTTTAGGTAGGTTCAGGAAAAACTGCAACATGTTCAAAGAAGGTAACAGAGGATGGAGAACTCAAAACTACATCCCACAAAGCAGGACTGAACAAACTGGAATGCTTAACCTTGAGAAGACCAGAACAGGGTTATGATAACATTCCTCAAATACCTAGGAAGACATCTGGCAGAACGAAAGGTCGATGCACTTTAAATTACCATTCCAGAATACAGGACAGGGGATGAAAGGTTTAATTTACAGGAAGACAGATTCTGAAGTCAGATCAAGTTTGTTGACTTGGAAACTAATTATGCATAGATATGGGAGTAAAGGCTGGACAGCCATATATCAGGGATTCCTGCAAAATAGACATCTGTACAGGACAAATATCTCATTCCTTGTTCCTTCCAACTGTACCATTCTGTATTTAAAATCCATATAGAACTGAGATAGACAGACAGACAGACAGACAGACAGACAGACAGACAGACAGACAGGTAGGTAGGTAGGTAGGTAGGTAGGTAAGTAGGTAGACAGATGGAGGGAGGGAGATGGATAGATATATGGGTGGTTGGTTGGATGGACAGACAGATTATAGATAGATAGATAGATAGATAGATAGATAGATAGATAGATAGACAGAGAAGGAGGGAATGAGATAGATAGAGATAGATAGAGAGAAGGAGAAATAGATGGAGATGGATGGATGGATGGACATTCAGATAGATGATAGGTAGAGAGGTAGGTAGGTAGGTCGGTCGATAGGTAGGTAGGTAAGTAGGTAGACAGATGGAGGGAGGGAGATGGATAGATATATGGGTGGTTGGTTGGATGGACAGACAGATTATAGATAGATAGATAGATAGATAGATAGATAGATAGATAGATAGGGAAGGAGGGAATGAGATAGATAGAGATAGATAGAGAGGAGAGATAGATGGAGATGGATGGATGGACATTCAGATAGATAGATAGATAGATAGATAGATAGATAGATAGATAGATAGATAGATAGATGAAGATGGATGGATGATGGAGAGAAATAGATATAGCAGATAGATAGACAGACAGACAGATAGAAAGAGACTTTCTCATGTTTCTCATCTTCTATTGATATCTTATAATTTGGTATTTTGTAATTTATCAGTTTAACAACTTCTATTGGTATCTTATAATTTATCACTTGTTATCTGTGTCTAATGATTTATGGTCTATTTGACATCACTTTGTTGTTCGTATGTACCCAGAGCTTCTGTACCAAATCCGTTGGGTGTCCAGTTGCACTTGACCAATAAAGAATTCTAGTCTGGTTTATAATCTCTCTCTCTCTCTCTCTCTCTCTCTCTCTCTCTCTCTCTCTCTCTCTCTCTCCCCCCGTACCTACCTACCTACCTAAACACACACACACGTTATACATTAAGAGTGAGTGGAAAGAAAAGAGCTATGTGTAATTGGTAGAGATGTTGGATGTTGGAGGCTAAATAACACAAATGGAATGAATGAATGAATGAATGAATGAATGAATGAATGAATGAATGAATGAATGAGTGGGTGGGTTTAGTGAGTGAGTGAGTGAATGAGTGAATGAATAAATGAATGAATGAATTATAAATAAATAAGTGACCTGGTATGTGGTCATAAAGACAAAACTTATTATCTCAGGTTTGAAAGATATTGCACTTCATTCCACAAACAGACGATAACACAGGACCATAAATGCCAAAATAAATAAAAGACTTAGCAAGGGCTTCTAATCTAATCTCTTATCTTACCTCCCAGGACTCAGGAGATTGTGTTTATTTAAGAACAGGCCAATTTATATCAACCCTAAAATAGTAAACAGTCAAGCACAGGTGGGTACTGTGCGGGTCTCAATTTTCATTCCCATTTAAAAAACATTTTTAAAAGAGAAAGTTTAAAATGGGGTTGGTTTGCCTTCTAGAGGTCACTCATTTCCTTAGTTTGTTTTCTTTAAAAAACAACAACAAGAACAACATTCCATACGGACATTTTGCAATCGATTAAAACAAATTCCACTGAAATGCTGTCCTTTTGTGCCAGAATAGAGAATAACAGAGCTGGGAGAGACCTTGAAGGTCTTCTAGTCTAACCCCTTGCTCATGCAGGAGATCTTCTGCACTGGTTGCCGATCAGTTTCTGGTCACAATTCAAAGTGTTGGTTATGACCTTTAAAGCCCTACATGGCACTGGACCAGAGTACCTCATTCCAAACCTCATATTCGAACTGAATAAACAAACTCTCACAGCCAACCCACACTCAGTAAAAGACCTTGGAATACTAATATCAAATGACCTAAGTGCTAAAGCCCACTGCAACAATATCGCCAAAAAAGCTTCTAGAGTTGTTAACCTGATCCTAAGCAGCTTCTGCTCAGGCAATCTCACACTACTCACAAGAGCCTACAAAACTTTTGCCAGACCCATCCTAGACTAGTGCTCAACTGTCTGGAACCCATACCACATCTCAGATATCAACACCCTTGAAAATGTCCAAAGATATTTCACCAGAAGAGCCCTTCACTCCTCCACTCGAAACAGAATATCCTACGAAAATAGACTAACAATCCTGGGCCTAGAAAGCCTAGAACTACGGCGCCTAAAACACGATTTGAGTATTGCCCACGAGATCATATGCTGCAACGTCTTACCGGTCAATGACTACTTCAGCTTCAACCGCAACAACACAAGAGCACACAACAGATTCAAACTTAATACGAACCGCTCCAAACTTGACTGTAAAAAATATGATTTCAACAATCGAGTTATCGAAGCGTGGAACTCAATTGTGTCAACCCCTGACCCCCAACATTTCTCCCTTAGACTCTCCACGATTGACCTCTCCAGGTTCCTAAGAGGCCAGTAAGGGGCGTACCTAAGTGCACTGGTGTGCCCTTCATCCCCTGTCCAATTGTCTTTCCTTTCTCTCACTTATCATATATATTTTCTTTCTTTCATATATCCTCTCCTCTAAATTCACTTTACCCTTATATATATTACTACATGTCTATTTTTCTTCCTATGTATTTGTGTATTGGACAAATGAATGAATGAATGAATGAATAAATAAATAAACAACCAGGAATAAGAACATACTCACCTTGGCAGCTCACGGTAGGGTCACCCCAGAAATATTCCTGACATTCTGTGCAGGTGCGACCACCAAATCCTGGCATACATTGGCATTGACCGGTGAACTATTAATTTAAAAGGGGAGTGGAGAGAAACAACTTTTAGACCATTGATGGATTAGTACCAAAGCCAAGCTGGTTGTAATATGGATCCATAATTAGGAAAACGTCATCATTAAAAAAAAACCCAAATATGATCAGTTCACCCAGCCTGTCTTCTCCTATTAATTGCATTCCTTCTAAATCATAATGCAAGATGTACTTAGAACATGGAAGCACTGATTTTCCCAAAACAATACGGTCAGACAACATATTGTTAGTTCCAGATTCAACTAGCTTTCATTCCTAAGGTGGGACAAGAATTCACTGAAGTGAAGGGCTGCAAAAAATTTTACTACGGAGCGGATGCGGAGCGCCCGGGAGGCATTTATCCGTCCTTCGCTCCGCATCCACTTGCGCTTCTCCTTCTTCCCTCTCGCCTCGCCGAGTCAGGCGCAGAAGGCTTAGCGGGGACCAGCGCTCGCAGGAAAAACAATCCAGGCTCGCCAAACCCGGAAATGCGAGGCGAAGGACGGCGCTGGTCCGAAGTTGTAGAAGCGAGCCGAGCGGACGGACGGAGCTGCGCCCTCCTTCGCCCGCCTCCTTTCCGGCAGGCAGGGCTGCCCAACTGCGCAGATCGGCTCCTCCCCTCCAGGCGCGTGTCAGGGAAACGGGTCAGTTGCGGGGACGAGCGAGCGGACCAGCGCCGTCAAAGCGGAGGGAACCGCCGCCAGGGCGCCGCGAACTGTTCCAACGCCTCCCTCGCTTTTAATACCGTGTTTCCCCGAAAGTAAGACATATGTCTTACTTTCGGGGTATGGCTTATATTAGCCGACCCCCCTGAAACCCCCCATATGTCTTACAATCGGGGGGGTCTTACTATCGGGGAAACACGGTAGTACCTTAATATGATCCTTAATTACTTTTAAAATAGGAAATAATTAAATAGTAAGTTTTTACCCATAAATGCTTTAATCATTTTAATCATTATTTAAAACTGAACTTTTATTATTATTATTATTATTATTATTATTATTATTATTATTATTATTAATTAGATTTGTATGCCGCCCCTCTCCGTAGACTCGGGGCAGCTCACAGCAATGATAAAAACAATATACAATGACAAATCTAATAGTTAGAATCTAAAATAACAATAATACATTTTAAAAGTCTAAAAAATAAGAAACAAGAAATTTTATAGCAATTAAAGAAAATCAAGCTACTTGCCTAATCTGTTATCATATCTGAAACTGTTATCATATCAGTACAAAACCTTCAAATTTTCCTGTGCTCCTCAACGAATAATGCTGTCTATCATTTGTCCTTTTTGGGGCTATTCAAATAATGTGACTTAATCCACTGAAAAAGAGTCCAAGCACCTATTCGGAAACTTATCTTCATCAGTAAGCCACTCCCACCCAGTCACATGACCTTTAAGCCACCCCCTGGTCACATGATTGCCAGGCCACTCCCACCTAGTCACCTGGCTGGCAAACCACTCCTACCCAGTCACATGACCATCAAGCCACACCCACACAATAAGCCACGCCCCCAGTGCGGCAGTAAACATTTTGTCAGCCCATCACTGCAAAAGACCTTTCTTCTGCAGAGAAAAATTCCTCCATTATTTCCTGGAGCGTGAGAATAGATCTTAATGATATCTGAAAACCCGAAAAGAACCGGAGCTAGCATCCATCTGACATTCTTAGCTCCGACCAAGTCTTTCTCACCTCGTTGCAAGACGGGCCGAAGGAATGCTCTGTGTTACAACCGCAGGTTTCGCACCCAGTCCCGCTGCTCAGTTTCCATGTGTTCGGGGCGCAATGATCGCAATTCTGTCCCACCACATTGGGGAGGCACTGACACTGGCCCGTTTCTTTCTCGCAATCGCAGTCGTCGGAGTTGTTGCAACGGTGACGCACTGTCCCCAGATAATTGCAGACACATTCTGGAAGGAAGGAGTAGCAAAAAAAATAATGTACTGTATTTTTTGGAGTATAAGACGCATCTTTACCCCCCTCTATAAGAGACTTAAAATTTGGGTGCATCTTAATATTCTGAAAGTCGCTTTTTTGAAGCTCCTTTTTTTCCCTCTGGCTTATAACACTGGGGAACAATTTGTAACACAATTTCTGTTGAGTTTGATTTTCGAGCTTTTTTTATAGTTAATTCGGCATGCATGGTATGTTTGTGTGTGCGCTTGTTAGTAAATGGGGTTCTTTTTTTAAAACTTTTTAAAATATTTTAAATTTATTTGGATTTGTTACGATTGTTATATTTTGCTGTGAGCCGCCCCGAGTCCGCGGAGAGGGGCGGCATACAAATCTAAATAATAAATAAATAAATAAATAAATAATAAATGCTACGTGGCATCGGACCAGAGTACCTACGAGACCGCCTTTTGCCGCACGAATCCTAGCGGCCGATTAGGTCCCACAGAGTTGGCCTTCTCTGTGTCCCGTTGACAAAACAATGCCATCTGGCAGGACCCAGGGGAAGAGCCTTCTCTGTGGTGGCCCCGGCCCTCTGGAATCAACTCCCCCCAGAGATTCGAACTGCCCCTACCCTTCTCGCCTTCTGTAAAATGTTGAAGGCTCACCTTTGCCGCCGGGCGTGGGGGGATTAATCCCCCCTCCTTTTTTTGCGTGTGTATGATTGTAGCAGTTTTTATAACAATGTATTTTAAATTAGTCCGACATTTTACAGAAGGCGAAACGTGGCCTCCAGGAAGGACGTCTTCATGACGTCAAAGCTCCGCCCGTGGAATTCCCTATTGGGATTCCCCACCTCCTTTCCAGCCTCCAGATTGGCTGAAAACGCTGCCGCGGATCGCAGAAACGGTGCTCCGCCGAGTGGCGCCGCCCGGCTGTAACCTTCTGAAACAGCCAGGCGCTTCTCGGCGGCCTCCAGAACCCGAAGAAGCCCCCTGGCTGTTTCAGAAGGTGACAGCCGGGCGGCGGCGCTTCTCGGCAGCCTCCTGAACCCGAACCTGAAAAGTTCGGGTTTGGGTTTGGGAGAATGCCAAGAAGCCCCCCGGCTGTTTTAAAAGGTGACAGCCGGGCGGCGGCACCCAGCGGAGCGCCATTTTGCGATTTTTTTCTTTTTGCACGTATTAATCGCTTTTACATTGTTTCCTATGGGAAACAATGTTTCATCTTACGAAGTTTTCACCTTACGAACCTACTTCCGGAACCAATTAAGTTCGTAAGACGAGGTATTACTGTATTTAAAATAATTATTGCAGACAACAATGGGTAGATCTTGTAATCCCAAAATTGGTGTCTTTTGCAAATACAGTGGTACCTCTATGTACGAACTTATGTGGTTCCATGACCAGGGTCTTAAGTAGAAAAGTTTGTAAGAAGAAGCAATTTTTCCCATAGGAATCAATGTAAAAACAAATACTAATGCATGCGATTGGGGAAACCACAGGGAGGGTTGAGGCCCTGTTTCCTCCCAGGAGATTCCTAGAGAGGCACCACAAAGGCTTCTCCCTGCCTTTTCTGGTTACAGTTGTAAGTGGAAAATGGTTCCTATCTTGAACACCCGGTTCCTATCTAGAAAAGTTTGTAAGTAGAGGCGTTCTTAGGTAGAGGTACCACTGTATCTAACGCCAAAGATCGTCCACAAAAATCAAAGGCAGAGGTCCTTTGTCCACTTACTTCTACAATCCTGTTGAAGAGCCCATCCGTAGTAACCAGGTTTACATTCTTGGCAGTGTTTGCCTTGGGTGTGAAACAAACACTTCAGACACAAGCCTGTCTTTTTGTCACAAGCCTCCGGATCGGAAGAATCTATGTTGTTGTTACACTGGCATGGGTGGCAACTCCCACCAACCTCTTCCGGGTTTCCAAAAAAGCCAGCGGCACACTCGTCACATCTGCTTCCTGTTTCAACCCAGCAATCAAAGAAAAAGGAAAAGAATCCTTCAGCAAATTATTTTTTTAAAAAAAAAATAGTCTCTATTTTTTTAAGGGGGGACATGATTGAAACATTTAAATATGTTAAAGGGTTAAATAAGGTCCAGGAGGGAAGTGTTTTTAATAGGAAAGTGAACACAAGAACAAGGGGACACAATCTGAAGTTAGTTGGGGGAAAGATCACAAGCAACGTGAGAAAATATTATTTCACTGAAAGAGTAGTAGATCCTTGGAACAAACTTCCAGCAGATGTGGTAGATCAATCCACGGGAACTGAATTTAAACATGCCTGGGATAAACATATATCCATTGTAAGATAAAATACAGGAAATAGTATAAGGGCAGACTAGATGGACCATGAGGTCTTTTTCTGCTGTCAGTCTTCTATGTTTCTATGTTTCTATGTTTATTATTTATTTACACTAAAAAGTAGACAAGACAAATACAAACAAAAAAAGAAAGAAAAAGCATAACACAAAGCCAACAAATTAACATATATTTGCCAACTTACAAATTGGCCTTGTTGTTACAGCTTACAGTGTTGTTTTCCATATTCCTCTATTTACATAAGTCTTGGCTGAGTCTATTTCACACTTATATTTGGTATTTTATAGCATAGGAATAATAAAGAGTAACAAGATTGCTTATAATCAACACATTTGACTGCAATGTGATTATTTAAAGTTTGAAATATTTTTTTGGGTCAACCCAATTGTACCATCTTTTCCATGTCTGATAGAATTGTGTATTGTCTTTTTGTCGAATTTCCATTGCCAATTTGTCCATTTCGGCAATTTCATAGATTTTGTTTATTATATTTAAAGTTGATGGAATATCACTTGATTTCCAGTTTTGTGCAAATATGATTCTTGCGGTGGTAGTTATGTGTATGATTAGGTATCTGTCTTCTTTTACTATTTTTTGCCTGATAATTTCGAGCATATATAGCTCTGGTTTTAATGGAATTGGTAAGTCTGTTATTTGCTCTAAGAGACTTTTAATTTTGGTCCAATATTTTTTGGCTTCTGGGCAAGTCCACCATGTATGGTAGAAAGTTCCTATTTTCTTGTGGCATTTCCAACATTTCAGGGATGTGTTTGGGAACATTTTAGAGAGTCGGGCAGGTAGCAAATGCCACCTGTAAAACATTTTATAGATATTTTCTTTATATGTAGAAGATGTTGTCAATTTGTAATTTGTAGTCCATATTTTTTACCCCTCATTAATGTTAATAGTGTAACCAAAGTTTTGTGCTCATGCTATCATGGGGCCTTTAACCTTCAGCAAATTATTATTTCACTTGTCTATATCTTTATTATTTTTACCCAAGGGGACAAACGTATACAATATACCAGTGATGGTGAACAATGTTCCCTCTAATTTTTTTTCGGGGTGGGCGGAAAAGTATAGTGTCTGAGCGGCAGTCCCCTTGGGACTGGGCGGCATAGAAGTATAAATAAATAAATAAATAAATCCCTTCTTTTTTATTAAAAGAAATTAATAATAAAACAAAACCAAACTCTATTACTATTAAAACTAAAACAACCAGCAAATCCAAAAACATAACTATTAATAAAAACAGGTGAGGGCTGGGGGGGTTTCTCTGTTATTATTTAAGTGCTTTTACCATATGCTTTAAATCAAGAGTCACTTCCCTCTCTGTTTCTCTCTCTTTCCTGTCATTCTCTGCCTCAATCATTTTCTCATTTCTCTTTCTCCCCCTTTTTCTATCATTTCTCTCTCCCTCTCTCTTCCTTCCACTCTTCTCTGTCTCTTGCTTTCTTCCTCTCTCTCACTCTCTCTCACTCTCTTCCTTCCTCTCTCCTCTCTCACTCTTTCTTTCTTGCTCTCTCTCACTCTCTCTCTTCCTTCCTATCTTCTCTCTCTCTCTCTTTCTCTCTCTCTCCCTTCCTTTCTTTCCTTCTCTCTTCATTCCACTTGTTTTCCCTTGGGTGCCAAAAGCACACATGCGCACACTGTCGCGCACACTTGCGTGCCCACACTTATAATTCAATGCCCCTCCATGCACCCCACATTTCCCCATTTCCTAACTTCTGGTGTGGGCCCCCTAGCAGTGATGGGCTCCTACGGGTACGGTCAGGTATACAGAAGCAGTAGAAAATTTTTGATTAATATTATTTCTTTGCTTCCCTGCTGGGCTCTGGGTACGTTTTTCATATCACAGTAATTGAGGTTGAATGTGTATAATTTTAGAAGAGCTGTGCGCTCGTGTGCATACACTTTATATAGTAGATAATGTATAATTTTGTGTGCCTGTGTATAGTGTATGTACACATATGGCATACATACATACATACATACATAGAATTAAATAGTATATTTTGGATGTTCCGTAATAGTAAATAGGGAAATTGTATCTCATTGAGGTGAGGAGAGACCAGGCACCCTAACCCAAACCGTTGACATGAGTGACGTCAAGTTGGCCACCTTTAAGCCAGTCACATGACCTTTAGGCCGCCACCCCCAGTCACATGATCATCAAGACACTCCCACCTGGTCACATGGCTATTATATTTTATGTTTGGTATGTATGTGTTGTATGGTTTTAAATTGTTGGGGTTTTAGATATGTTTTATTTTAATATTAGATTTGTTTCACTGTTATGTTGTTTCTATTACTGTTGTGAGCCGCCCCGAGTCTTCGGAGAGGGGCGGCATACAAATCTAATAAATAATAATAATAATAATGGCTGGCAAGCCACACCCACAAAATAAGCCACGCCCACAGCGTGGTAGTAAAAATTTTTGCAGCCCTCCACTACCCGGTAGGTGCGTTTTTTGCCCTTCCCAGTCTCCAGAGGTTTCCCTGGATCTTTATATGGGTGGGGAGGCGGCCTAAGGTGGAGCTTTCGCCTCACAACCAGGAGGCTGTGAGTTTGAACCTAGGCAGATATTTCTCTCTCTGGGCACAATGAGAATTCATCTTCTGAGTATAACTCCTCATTGGCAACAGGGTTAGCAGCCGGCCAGTAAACACTCTACTAACTCGGACTCCACTCCACAAGGCATTATGGTCGGGGTCACTAAATGACCAAAAATAAAAAATTACCTTTATATCCCCTCTCACAGATGCACACCACTTGTAACGTGATCCTGTCTTGATAACATCCGTTGGCGAACTGGCGTCCGCTTTCGGGTCCATCTGGGCAAGGACAAGGACGGCAGTGATCACCCGATCCCAAGACTGGATCTCCATAAAAACCAGCACGGCACCTAAATTTTAGAGGACAAGTTTTCTCAGAAGGCATACGAGGCGGTCTATTGATCGACTGAAAAGACACTTATTAACTGCTTGAGTGTTTTTCCTCTGATGTAAATCCTTGATTTACAACAGTCCCTTTAGTGATCGTTTGGAAAAGTTATGACAGCACTGAGCAAAAGGGACCTACAACTGTTTTCAAAAGTTACGACCTCTGAAGTATCCCCGTGGTTACGTGATCAATAATGGAACAATACGATTTATATTGATTTTGATTTGTTAAAGCAGAAATGATATACTGGTATAATGAAAGAAATGAAAGAAATGAATTGAGTAGGAAATACATTTTAAAATTTCTTTTTTTAAATTTATTTTACAAATGTGACATACAAGACAAAGGAAAAAAACATACATAAAAACATATATATACAACATTTGGGAAATGAAAGTTTCCCCACTATTTTTTGGGGATATTTGATCAGAGAATTACACTTCTTTTACATAATATTAATTTTTGAATTCTTTTATTTGACATGTTGCTTTGCATAATTTTTTATTTATTTATTTCTTTTAGCAAATCATAAATTTTGCCCACATTTTATAATAATCTGATTCTTCTTTTCCCTCTAATCTTTTGGATAGCCTGTCCATCTCCGCACAGTCTAGTATTTTTTTAATTATTATGTTTTCTTCCGGTATTTTATCTGTTTTCCACTGTTGGGCATATTGGCAGCTGTTAGTATATGTATAACTAGGTATCTTACTTCTTTTTCTATTTTTTATTAAAAATACCCAATAAATATAATTCTGGGTTTTTTTCGACTTCTTCATTTGCTATTTCTTTTAACCAATTTGTTATTTTATTCCAATACTTTTTTTGCCTGTGTGCATGTCCACCATTGGTGGTAGAACGTGCCTCTTTCTTTTTTACACTTCCAACATATTGGAGAGGTTTTTGAGAACATTTTTGCAAGCTTTTCTGGCGATAGGTGCCACCTGTAGAACATTTTTAATTGGTTTTCCTTGAATGCGGTCGATCTTGTCATCTGCCAATTGTTAATCCATAATTTTTCCCATTTTTCTGGTTCAATTGTGTAGCCAATACATTTTAAAATTTCTAACAACAACCCTTCCTCCTACGTATATTGACATTGTTATAATTAGATTAAGATATGATATGAATAGCATTTTATTTTTTAATTTTTTTCTTTCCTTCCTGGGTTTTAAAGAGAAAATCCAAGTTCTCTATGTGCCCCCAAAAGAAGCCATACCTCTCACAATTGGATCCCGAGGTGTGATCCCGACAATTCAAGCACTGCCCGCTGTACGGATGGCACTCGTCTGAGTGACCATTGCACTGGCACGCCTGACAGCTCGGGAACCCCCAATATCCGGGCAAACATTGGTCACACTGGCGGCCATAGATTCCATGGAAACAGTGACACTGCCCAGTCTCCGGGTGGCAGAAGGCGTTTACGGAAGCTTGGGCGTGACACTCGCAGGCTAAAATACAACAACAACAACACAGAGATATTTGCATGAAATGGAAAGTCAACACAACCCGCAATCAACTCACTTGTGGTTTTTTAAATCTCCATGAGTTAATGACCAGTGTTAGAAAAATTTGTCTCATTAGTAGAAGAGAATATTTGTAGCTCAGGATTGAATTATGGGGTCCTTGATGCTCAGAAATTATTGGTTTACTAGTTGGTGTTTTATTAACCAACTAGGTAGCATCAACAGGCAGGCTACAAGGAGGGAGGGTTGTGGACTGGAGGGGGGACAAGAAAGAAGGGAGAGGAGGAGGATTATGGGGCTAGTAGTGGGTTGCTACTGGTGCAGTAGTGGACAATGCAGTGTAGCGGCTGCCAGATTGTGTAATTTGTGCGCAACCGCTCTGATGACAGTCCTATGGGCACCGCCATGACAGCACCAAGGACCCCATTAATTTAATTTAATAATTTAATTTAATTTAATAATTTAATTTAATTTAATTTAATTTAATTTAATTTAATTTAATTTAATTTAATTTAATTTAATTTAATTTAATTTAATTTAATTTAATTTAATTTAATTTAATTTAATTTAATTTAATTTAATTTAATTTAATTTAATTTAATTTAATTTAATTTAATTTAATTTAATTTAATTTAATTTAATTTAATTTAATTTAATTTAATTTAATTTAATTTAATTTAATTTAATTTATGATTTAATTTATGATTTAATTTATGATTTAATTTAATTTAATTTAATTTAATTTAATTTATGATTTAATTTATGATTTAATTTAATTTATAATTTAATTTAATTTATAATTTAATTTTATAATTTATAATTTATAATTTATAATTTATAATTTATAATTTATAATTTATAATTTATAATTTATAATTTATAATTTATAATTTATAATTTATAATTTATAATTTATAATTTATAATTTATAATTTATAATTTATAATTTATAATTTATAATTTATAATTTATAATTTATAATTTATAATTTATAATAATTTATAATTTATAATTTATAATTTATAATTTATAATTTATAATTTATAATTTATAATTTATAATTTATAATTTATAATTTATAATTTATAATTTATAATTTATAATTTATAATTTATAATTTATAATTTATAATTTATAATTTATAATTTATAATTTATAATTTATAATTTATAATTTATAATTTATAATTTATAATTTATAATTTATAATTTAATTTAATTTTTTAATCTATAGGCCACCCAACTCCTTCCAGACTCTGGACATTGTATAACAAATAAAAACAATATAAGAACGGTTAAAACCCCTTATAAAAACATTCATTCATCTTGGCTGGAGCTAGATGATATTGCTCAACGACCCAAGGCTTGCTGGAAAATTATCTTTTTTAGCTCAGTTCACAAGGGTTTTTATAGACGTAGTAGACTAAGGGGACATTTCAGAGCAGTAACGGGATCTTCAGAAGGAAGACAGAACTTACGTTTACATCCAGTGGGTCCAAAGCCAAAATTGCCCGGGGCGCATTTATCGCATCTTCGGCCAACAACATTTGGACGACATTGACAATGGCCTCCATTGGGATCACAGACTGAACTCAGTGAACCTTGGGGGTCACACTGGCAAGCTAAAAAAAAAAAGAGAGAGAGAAAGAAAGATATTTAGAACAAGTCATTCATTCATTCATTCATTCATTCATTCATTTATTCTTTCCTTCGCTCATTCACTCCATTGGTGTACATCTTTCCAAGGGACTTTCCAACGATATTAAACTGGCAGGAATAGCTAACACCCTAGATCCGTGATGGTGAACCTATGAAACGCATGCCACAGGTGGCACGCAGCGCCATAAAGGATGGCACATGAGCCGTTGCTCTATGTCAGCTCCAGCACGCATCCGTGCACTAGCCAGCTGATTTTCAACCTTGGGAAAGGCTGTTTCATCCTCCAAAGGCTTCAGGGAAGCTTCCTAAAGGGCTAAAGTGCAAAAAACAGCACAACGGGCAAACCGGAAATCCATTTTTCTGAATTTCCGGTTTTCCTGTTGGGCTGTTTTTCACACTACAGGGATTTTTCACTGTCGTAGGCTTTAGTGAGATGCACTAGCCCATTAATGTTTGGCTTTGGGGAAGGCCATTTCACCCTCTGGAGGCTTCAGGGAAGCCACAGAGTGCAGAAAACAGACCTCCGGTTTCCCCGTTGTGCTGTTTTTCTTCCCTAAAGGCTCCGGAGTGCAAAAAACCACACAACAAGCGAACCAGAAGCCCATTTTTCTGAACTTCCGGTTTGCCTGTTTGCCCATTTTTTTCACCGTCCCAGACTTCTGTGAGGCCTGTGAACGTGCGCGGGGATGGGGGAGATTGTGCACATGCGCAGGGGCAGCATGGGGTTGCGCATGTGTGTGGGGGAGGGAATGGGTGTGAACACATGTGAGCATTCTAGCACATGCACATACCTTCCTTTTGGCACACAAATCAAAAAAGGTTTGCCATCACTGCCCTAGCATCTAATATTGGGTCCACAGCTGGGGGTTCTGCAGTCTCCAGGGGTTCCCCAGGCCCTAACTCTCCCTCATTCTCACTTTTTTATTCTTCTGGTGTTCTGCCTGGCTATGGGTCACCCAGAAATGAAGTAATTAATCAAACACACACACACACACACACACACAAACACACACACACAGAAGCTTGTAAAAATAAATATTATATATTATATTCAGAAGGTTGCAAGCCACGGAGTTTCAGAACAATTTCAGTTTAAGAGTTCAACAGGTCAGAGGTAATCACTCAAGTCAGTACAGAAGCCTTTCTGGCTTACGTCAGCCAAATAACTCACTGCCTTAAATGTCAGAATGTCCAAAAATATCCACAGCAAACATGAAACCACAATTCATCAAAGTCTCTCCCAAAAACTGAACGGATAAACTCCCACACTGTCATCTGCAAACCTCCCCTTTTTCAAGGCTGCAGCAGCATCATTAATTCTTAACACCTGTGACCTAGAATCTGTTTCTGTGTTTGCACAGCTGCTCTTGGTGTCCCAGCATTCTCCTGACCTGAACATTGAAAATAGGATTCAGATGAAACTTTAGCTGGAGATCTGGCTGGCTCCATTTCCCTCTCTGCCTCTCCAACCCCTTCCTCATTCCTTTCTCCTTCTGTTTCACTGTCTGATTCCTCCTCCAGCCAAACGGGTCTTCTGTGATCAGATGGCTCCCACTCCTCTGAGTCAAAATCAGCAGTCATAGGAGTTGGCCTGAAGCCAACCACAACATCTGGTAAACATACTGGCCTATGATACCCAGATGGACTTGGTTGATTCTTTTCAAACTCCATGATCAAAGGAGATGGATGCGAGCCAACCACAACAAATATTAAATCCTTTTATTAGTTAGACAATTGGTGTGGATCTGATTATTGGGGCTCAGCACTAAGACAGAACACCTTGTGGACTTCAACTCCCGGAATTCTCCAGCCAGCATGGGGGAATTCTGGGAATTGAAGTCAACAAGGTTTCAAAATGGCCTAGTTTGGAGGCCTCCCTATTCTCAACCTACTTACCCAAGGCGGTTTCATGCAGCAGGGCCGAGATGCTAAAAATTATGTTCCTGCAAACGTCAGTCATGGGGGTTTTGACCACGCTCCTGCTGTTCTCCAAGCAGCGATATCTCTGAAAGGTTTCCCATGCGCTGTTAGTCGTGATGTCGTCACCTCTGCCTCCAACTGTGAAAAGGTCCAGGGACTTGCAATACGGCATGAGAACCAGCTGCAAATTGACGTTAACCAAGACGTGTTACTATATTTTAAGACGGACTATCCAAATGTCGTTGTTGGCATCCCACATGGGGTAACCAATGTTAGAATACCTACTTTCAAACAGAGCATATGTGGTAGTGGTGGTTGTTCAGTCAATAACACATACCAACATAATAAAGGTATTATTTACAAGGTATACAGTAATATTAATATTACACACTAACTATAATGCAATCCATAGACCTTTGTTTAGCATACAGCAATACCATTTAGCACACAGCAAGTACATAGAACAATATTTAGCACACAGCAATATAGTATATTCTCCTATTAGCACACAGCAAGTACATATACCATTTAGCACACAGCAATATAGTATATTCTCTTATTAGCATACAGCAAGTACATATACCATTTAGCACACAGCAATATAGTATATTCTCTTATTAGCACACAGCAAATACATATACCATTTAGCACACAGCAATATAGTATATTCTCTTATTAGCACACAGCACGTACATATACCATTTAGCACACAGCAATATAGTATATTCTCCTATTAGCACACAGCAAATACATACACCATTTAGCACACAGCAATATAGTATATTCTCTTATTAGCACACAGCAAGTACATATACCATTTAGCACACAGCAATATAGTATATTCTCTTATTAGCACACAGCAAATACATATGCCATTTAGCACACAGCAATATAATATATTCTCTTATTAGCACACAGCAAATACATATACCATTTAGCACAAAGCAATATAGTATATTCTCTTATTAGCACACAGCAAATACATATACCATTTAGCACACAGCAATATAGTATATTCTCTTATTAGCACACAGCAAATACATATGCCATTTAGCACACAGCAATATAGTACATTCTCTTATAAGCACACAGCAAATACATATACCATTTAGCACAAAGCAATATAGTATATTCTCTTATTAGCACACAGGAAGTACATATACCATTTAGCACACAGCAATATAGTATATTCTCTTATTAGCATACAGCAGTATCAGCACAGAGCAGAATATATTCTATTATCAACACACAAGATTATTAAGCACACAGCTATATCTTAGAGTACATCAATAACTTAGCACTCAGCACTATAGCATCAATACTAACCAGCATATATACAGCAACAACCAACAATACAATGCAATGCAACAGAACGGAGAGCAACACATCTGTCTCCCTTTTATGGCTAATTGCAGCCTAGCTCTTAAAGTAACGAGGCAGCTTATTCCATGGAGGTCTTTGGTGCTCTCAGGGTTGTCTTGAGGATGTTTCATTACCCAATTAGGTAATGACATCAGTGCTACAAGGAAGGGTGTGAGGTTTGCTCTCATTTGAGCACCCCACTCCTTCTAGTGTAGATGATGTTACTAGTTTGGCTAGTGAAATGTCTACGTCCAAGCTGAGAGAACACTAGGGACCCCACAGTCCTCCTCCTCTTTCTCCTCTGTCTCTTCTTCTTCCCTTTCCCCCCTCCTCCTCCTCCTCTTTGTCTTCTTCTTCCTCCTCCTCTTCTTCTTCCCTTTCCCCTCCTTCTTTTCCTCCTCCTCCTCTTCCTCCTCCTCTTTTTCTTCCTCTTCCTCCTCTTCTTTCTCCTCCTCCTCCTCCTCTTCTTCTTCTTCTTCTTCCTGTTCTTCTTCTTCTTCTTCTTCTTCTTCTTCTTCTTCTTCTTCTTCTTCTTCTTCCTCTTCCTCTTCTTCTTCTTCCCCCCTACCGTCCTCCTCCTCCTCCTTCTACTTGTTCTTCTTCTTCCCCTTCTTCCCTACCCTCCTCCTCCTCCTCCTCCTGTGGGTGCGTAGCAACTAAAGGACTGATGTTACCATCTACTTACTGAATCAATGAGTGTGTATGGATTTTCCACCTCCGAGTTTGAGGAGTAATGCGGCAGCTCCAATCGAACCGTGTAATTCAGGCCCTTTTCAAAGCATATGGGACGTGGAAGGACTGCGTACCTGTGTTAGAAAATAGGATATCCATGAAGGAAAAACCATGTGGCAGATCCCACAGCATACATTCAAAAGCACTTCTTGAGACTGTTGGTTAGATGACCCTGAGTTAGGTTCTGTTTATTGTTCCCTTTATTTTATACACATGAGATTTCCTTCCCCCCACTGTTCCTTTTATTCCACATGCAAATCTTTTTTTACTTCCGCGCATGCGTAGAAACAAAAAAAACACCGAAATCTCACACGCTCACGCATCCCGTCACAAGATTTAAAATATAATATTATTTTAATATTATTTATATATGTGTCACATGTTTTTTTGCTGAATTTAAAAATTAAGGGAGACTAGGATAGATATATTTCGGCCTTATTTTGGCCTCATCAGCTAGCCATACCCTCTGGGACTTGAACCTGCAACCTTTGCCTTGTAAGGCAGAGAATTATCCTCTAGGCTACAGTATCCAATCCCTTCAGCTCTGCACCAGGGAAGGGTTACATATTTTTGTGTCGAATCACCCTGGTGTATTGAAGGAACATCACAGCTCCTTATTTGCCTCTCGGCCCAACCCAGGGCCATTTCTAAGGTAGTTAATTTTATTGATAGCCGACAATTCTATCTATATATATATAATGGAAGAAAAAAGAGGGCGGGGCCCATAGGACTGGCACCGTAGCAGTCGCGTGCAAATTGTGCAATCCCCTACCATACCAGTAGCAACCCACTACAGTATCCCATTCACATCCAGTAAAGTGTTTCAAGGGTGAATTCATAGTCACAGACCTTGGAGAGCTGGTAGGCCGATATCTTCAAAACTTGGCAAGGCGTCTCTGAGAGAACCAATTAAGCGATCTCATTTTCTCCTGCAAACTCCCCTCCCCTTTTCCTCCTCTTTTATTCCCTAAGGGAAGGGCCATGCACCGTCCACTTGTGGCCTTACTCCCAAATTAACCCTTGCTCCTTAGCTGTTCCCTTTGTCTGGCAGCTCTGCGCATATGCGCACTGGGAACAGGCTCCAGCTGTTCTTCTGCCTCACTGATGTCTAACTCCAAAGGCAGCTGATAACTGTCAGACTGCCCTGGTCCCCTCTCTGCCTCGGATGTAGAGCACGTGTCCGAGCCTTCCCCAGGCTCCAGGACTAGCCCATGTTCTTTCCTCATTGTCCGAATCTGCTGCTAACACTCACCTGGAACCAGGAGATAAGGATGTCTCTTGGTTGTCATCGTCAGGAACCGTATTGCCGCATCTACTACTCGGAGGAATTTGGCCCGGGCGATATACACTGATGGTAGCTTTCTCCCAGTGATCTGGTAACTAGGAAAAATGATCCCCGTTAAGTTCAAAACTCCAAATACAACCTGTGCATATCACAGAAACATAGAAACATAGAAGACTGAATGCAGAAAAAGACCTCATGGTCCATCTAGTCTGACCTTATACTATTTCCTGTATTTTATCTTACAATATGTTTATCCCAGGCATGTTTAAATTCAGTTACTGTGGACTTACCAACCACGTCTGCTGGAAGTTTGTTCCAAGGATCTACTACTCTTTCAGTGAAATAATATTTTCTCACGTTGCTTTTGATCTTTCCCCCAACTAACTTCAGATTGTGTCCCCTTGTTCTTGGGTTCACTTTCCTATTAAAAACACTTCCCTCCTGAACCTTATTTAACCCTTTAACATATTTAAATGTTTCAATCATGTCCCCACTTTTCCTTCTGTCCTCCAGACTATACAGATTGAGTCCATGAAGTCTTTCCTGATACGTTTTATGCTTAAGACCTTCCACCATTCTTGTAGCCCGTCTTTGGACCCGTTCAATTTGGTCAATATCTTTTTGTAGGTGAGGCCTCCAGAACTGAACACAGTATTCCAAATGTGGTCTCACCAACGCTCTATATAAGGGGATCACAATCTCCCTCTTCCTGCTTGTTATACCTCTAGCTATGCAGCCAAGCATCCTACTTGCTTTTCCTACCACCCGACCACACTGCTCACTCATTTTGAGACTGTCAGAAATCACTACCCCTAAATCCTTCTCTTCTGAAGCTTTTGCTAACATCAGGATCCATCAGGATCGTCTACGGGAGGAATTAAGACTAGATGAACCATACATAATTTCTATGCAACCTTGTTTTGGAGCAAGAGTAATTGAAGGCAGGGGGACGACTGTGAGAATCGTCATGCATATCATGAAATTGCCATCGATACACAAGCCACATATAGCCTGTTTGGTCTAGTGTTGAAGGCACCAGCCAAGAAAAACTGTTGGGAGACTTTGAACCAATCAAAGGAGTGGGTGATTTCTAGTCCCACCTTATCCATGAAAGTCATCTGTGTGGCCATGAACCAATCGCAGGAGATGGTGAGTTCTAGTCCCACCTTAGCTATAAACCCAACTCGGTGACATTAAACCAATCACCAGGAGACAGTGAGTTCTAGTCCCACCTTAGCCATGAAACCTAGTGACCTTGAACCAATCACAGGAGATGGTGAGTTCCAGTCCCACTTTATCCATGAAAGCCAGTGGGTGATCTTGAACCTATCACCAGGAGATGGTGAGTTCGAGTCCGACCTTAGAGACAAAAGATGTCTTAGACAACTCTCTTTTTCTCTCTCAGCCCAACAAACCTCACTGGGTTGTTGTGGGGGGAAAATAGGAGGACGAAGGTGATGTTGGATATGTTCACCAGCTTGAACCATTTGTAAAAATAACAAATGCAGGATAATAAATAAACAAGCAAAAAGTAAGTCAGTTAATAAAAAGTAAACACTCAAACTACCAAGTGCATAAATATTGAACTCAGCAGGTTTTAAACAACTTCTAAATGCAGTGGTACCTCTACTTACAAACTTAATTCGTTCCATGACCAGGTTCCTAAGTAGAAAAATTTGTAAGAAGAAGCAATTTTTCCCATAGGAATCAATGTGAAAGCAAATAATGTATGCGATTGGGGAAACCACAGGGAGGGGGGAGGCCCCGTTTCCTCCCAGGAGATTCCTAGAGAGGCTCCACGAAGGCTTCTCCCTGCCTTTTCTGGCCCTGAATGCCCAGTTCTTAGCCAGAAAAGTTCATAAGTACAGTGGTACCTCTAGATACGAGCTGCTCCACATGCGAGTATTCCAAGTTACGAGCCGCGACGCGAGCAAAATTTCTGTTCGACACCCGAGCTCAAATTTGGGATACGAGCTGAGCTTCCTCTAGGTGGCGCAAGAATTTCCTTGCTTCCAGTTATCTCGGCACGAAAAACAAAGTCTAAAGGCATTCGTTCGAGATGCGAGTTGATCGACTTACGAGCTCGGGTCTGGAACGAATTAAACTCGTATGTCAAGGTACCACTGTAGAGGCGTTCTTAGGTAGAGGTACCACTGTATTCCTAATTCAGGGACAGCTTGATTCCTTAAGCAGCCATTTTTACCTGTGGCTCGTATCGAATCAGGACGTCATATTCCATAGAGAACGGAATGTTGTCAATGTAGAATTCCAAATAGGCTCCTTCGGGGACCCTGACAAACCCTATTCCAGTCCAGGAAGGGACGCGGTCTTGAGAATAGAGGCGTTCCACTAAACTCACACCCTACAAAAAGGAGAAGTAAATCGTTAGTAGCGCGACTTGTGTGCAAAGAAGAGTGGGAAGGACTTACACCTTCCTTCAATGGAAGAATGGACAGGGAAGCTAATGGAATAGGCAGAGATTGTGAAATAGAATATTCTGATTATAGAAGCAGGGGGTTTTGCCTAACTTTTGTCTACTTGGAAATCACTGTTGGACATTGTGCTAGAAACTGAGAGGGGAAAAAATGAACATTTAATTTTGGGAGTTGACAGTTAGGACTGTTGTGGTTATAGAAAAGGTGGGATTAGAATAGAATAGAATAGAATAGAATGGAATGGAATGGAATGGAATACAGTAGAGTAAAGTAGAGTAGAGTAGAGTAGAGTAGAATTCTTTATTGGCCAAGTGTGATTGGACACACAAGGAATTTGTCTTTGGTGCATATGCTCTCAGTGTACATAAAAGAAAATACACATTTGTCAAGAATCATAAGGTACAACACTTAATGATTGTCGTAGGGGTCAAATAAGCAATGAGGTAACAATCAATATTAATAAAAATCTTAAGGATACAAGCCACAAGTTACAGCCATACAGTCATAAGTGAGAGGAGATGTATGATATGAGTGATGAGAAAATAATAGTAGTAATAATAGTGCAGACTTAGGAAATAGTTTGACAGTGTTGAGAGGATTATTTGTTTAGCAGAGTGATGGCATTTGGGGGAAAATGTTCTTGTGTCGAGTTGTCTTGGTGTTCTTAGTTGTCTTTTGCTTTTTTAATATTTTATTCTTTGCTGGGACTTAATATTAAAAAAAAGAAAAAAGAATAGAAGCAAATTACAGTATATTCAGCTATTTTAAGATAACACACGTATGTTCCATGGAAAATGTAGATTAAGAAAATATACTACGAGAAAAATATTCCAGCAGTTTTCTCCAGATGTGTTGGGACTTTTAATCCCAGGGGTCACATCCATCCTCTTACTGATAGATGCTTGCAAAAGATGACTATGAACAGATTCCGTTCACACGCATGTATTGTTTGTTTCTATTAGTTGACAAATGGCTTTTGTATGTTTTCTTAGACTTAGGAAATCTCCGACTATTATTGAGAGTTGAGAGTTCAACCCCAGGTATGAGCAGATGTTTTTCTCCCAGGAGAAAATTTTCTCCCAGATGGAGAAAATGTCTGCTGTGAACTCTGTATAGGTGTCAGGAAGGGCATCCGGTCAATAAATTCTCAGCTCCACCCAGTCACCCCAACTCTACCCAAATCAGGGACTATGGGTTGTATAAAAGGAGGAAAGAAAGCGACAAACTATTTCTGATCAGGTTAGAAATTAAACAATATTGTACCTCTAACTTTGCTGTAAAATGTATCAAAATATTAAATGTGCTTCTAATCAGAAATAAATAAAGAGAAATCAAATATTTCCCAATGGATGGTGGCCACGTATAAATGTACACATAAATACATGGACTCTGATGTGTTTTGATTGCAAGCTAAACTTGGTACTCACTGGGCCAAATTTGGCATCCTCTGCTTCGTAGACATAATGATCTAAAGATATGAAAAAATACCCAGGTTCCACTTCCTGGCATTGGCGGCCAATCAGATGCGGCCTGCACTGGCATTGGCCAGATTCACTGGAGCAGCTGAAAAACAAAACAAATGTCTATTGGAAACCTTCACAATATTTTATATGTCTCTTTTGATTGCACACCAGTATAAAGTAATCATTGATATTTCTGTGTAATAAAAAAAAAGTTTACAACAAGTTTCACTGATCTATCAATTAACCAAAATCCTCAGGATGTTTTATATGCCTCTTTCCATTGTACACCAAAAAAGAAGGAAAGAAGGAAGGAGGGTGGGAGAAGGGAAGGAAGGAAGGAGGGAGGGAGGGAAGGAAGGAAGGAAGAAAGGAAGGAGGAAGGGAGGGGAGGAGGGAAGGGAGGAGGGAGGGAAGGAAGGAAGGAAGAAGGGAGGGAGGGAGGGAAGGAAGGAGGGAGGGATGGAAGAAAGGAAGGAGGGAAGGAAGAAAGGAAAGAAGGAAAGAAGGAAAGAAGGAAGGAAGGAAAGAAGGAAAGAAGGAAAGAAGGAAAGAAGGAAAGAAGGAAAGAAGGAAAGAAGGAAAGAAGGAAAGAAGGAAAGAAGGAAAGAAGGAAAGAAGGAAAGAAGGAAAGAAGGAAAGAAGGAAAGAAGGAAAGAAGGAAAGAAGGAAAGAAGGAAAGAAGGAAAGAAGGAAAGAAGGAAAGAAGGAAAGAAGGAAAGAAGGAAAGAAGGAAGAAGTCCAAATGGAGAAGGTGGCTTTATTTAGCTTCCATCCTGCAACAATATCTAAAACAACACCGTCAAACATCCAGATGTGCCTATACCATATCCATGGTAAGGACTCGCTGGGTAGACAAATGTGCCAAACCCAGTTTGAACATCTGCAACGATGTGCGATGATTAATAATAAAAATCCAAGGAAGCCAGGAGACACATTCTCCTATCCGGTGGAATTACTACAATCCCAGATAAGGTTTTGTCAAACTTCAGCTCCTTCAGTAGCGGGTTGCAGCCGGAACACCCCAATATGGCGTCCCAGTAGCGAAAATGGAGCTGCGTGCACAACTGCAGCTAACTGGTGGGCGGGCGCCCATGTCGGCGCAAGATTTGGCTTCTGCTCATGCACCAGAAGCCAAATCTTGTGTGAGCGAGAATTCGGTAATTTTTGCTGATATTCTTGCTTCCGCGTATGCGCAGAGGCCAAATCTCGCGCCGATTCATGAGCACCTACCCACCGGACATGCACGCGCTCACACCAGTCATCGGAAGTGCTGGCGATGTGGAATCCTTCCCTTTACTTGGGAACATAACTCCATCTTTTGTTATGGTTCCCTGGTTGTTTTCCTTCCTTTGGGTGAGCAGTGTGGTCGGGCGGTAGGAAAAGCAAGTAGGATGCTTGGCTGCATAGCTAGAGGTATAACAAGCAGGAAGAGGGAGATTGTGATCCCCTTATATAGAGCGCTGGTGAGACCACATTTGGAATCCTGTGTTCAGTTCTGGAGACCTCACCTACAAAAAGATATGGATAAAATTGAACGGGTCCAAAGACGGGCTACAAGAATGGTGGAAGGTCTTAAGCATAAAACCTATCAGGAAAGACTTCATGAACTCCATCTGTATAGTCTGGAGGACAGAAGGAAAAGGGGGGACATGATCGAAACATTTAAATATGTGAAAGGGTTAAATAAGGTCCAGGAGGGAAGTGTTTTTAATAGGAAAGTGAACACAAGAACAAGGGGACACAATCTGAAGTTAGTTGGGGGAAAGATCAAAGGCAACATGAGAAAATATTATTTTACTGAAAGAGTTGTAGATCCTTGGAACAAACTTCCAGCAGACGTGGTTGGTAAATCCACAGTAACTGAATTTAAACATCGCCTGGGATAAACATATGTCCATTGTAAGATAAAATACAGGAAATAGTATAAGGGCAGAGTAGATGGACCATGAGGTCTTTTTCTGCCGTCAGACTTCTATGTTTCTATGTTTCACAACCACAGCTTGTTTTTCGGCGCAGCTGTGTACTCAGATGTTGTGGGACAGCCCTACGGTTTCTTGGGGAGGGAATATTTGCCCAGGACATTCTTCCCTTCAGACAATGGTGGCCTCACCAGACACTAGGGCTGTAAAAATAGGATTCTGGATTTCTGGAGGTTTTAATCTGAAATAACCGGATGAATGAGGTCATTTTCTCGGGAGAGGAAATGCGAACGCTGGTTAGGTCAAGAGCGACACCCATTTGCAGATGGCTTTGCGATCAAGACATCAGGACATCCAAAGGTTAGGCAGCTTCGGGGCCCCGCTGCGTAATTTTAATAGGACTCTTGAGAGTAGCTACTGCCTGTGTGAGAAGCAACTCAGGAAAAACGTACAGAGTAAAAATAAGAGTTGGGTCAAGTGGGGCCCATCTTAAGGATGCTTGGCTGCATAGCTAGAGGTATAACAAGCAGGAAGAGGGAGATTATGATCCCACTATATAGAATGCTGGTGAGACCCCATTTGGAATACTGTGTTCAGTTCTGGAGACCTCACCTAGAAAAAGATATTGACAAAATTGAACGGGTCCAAAGACGGGCTACGAGAATGGTGGAAGGTCTTATGCATAAAACGTATCAGGGAAGACTTAATGAACTCAATCTGTATAGTCTGGAGGACAGAAGGAAAAGGGGGGACGTGATCGAAACATTTAAATATGTTAAAGGGTTAAATAAGGTCCAGGAGGGAAGTGTTTTTAATAGGAGAGTGAACACAAGAACCAGGGGACACAATCTGAGGTTAGTTGGGGGAAAGATCAAAAGCAACATGAGAAAATATTATTTTACTGAAAGAGTAGTAGATCCTTGGAACAAACTTCCAGCAGACGTGGTTGGTAAATCCACAGTAACTGAATTTAAACATGCCTGGGATAAACATATATCCATCCTAAGATAAAATACAGGAAATAGTATAAGGGCAGACTAGATGGACCATGAGGTCTTTTTCTGCCGTCAGTCTTCAATGTTTCTATGTTTCTATTAACTAATACACCTTTTAAGCTGCTCCAAATTTTATTTACCTTAAATTGATTAGGCTGTAGTAATTCAAATTTCTCCATAACTCTTCCATATCAATTTTCATGTATATTTATTAACCTTTTTAAAAGTAAATGCCCATTAAAAAAGAATCTCTAAAGAAAAAAAAACTCCAAAAACTTCCAATAATGAAATCAAGGGGGGAAAAGCCAACTAGTTTGAACTTACTTATTGTTGAGTGAGCCTCCTTGGTCACAATCACAGGGGCGACATCCTTCCATATCGTTGCTCAACCCCCAATTTTCAGGCTGCAAAAGAAAGTTTTGGGACATTATAGGTAAAAGAGCATCCAATGAAGGGGAATCTTTGTAGCTCAAGGTTGAAACAAGGGGTCCTCAGTATCTCTGAGCTTGGTAGTTGTCTTGCAGATAGTTCATTATCTAACGGGGTAACATCATCAGTGCTACACAGTAGATAGTAGTAGATAGTAGAGGTAGATAGGCAATGCTGGATGACTACATGGATAGGTAGGTAGGTAGATGGGTAGGTAGATAGGTAGATGTAGGAAGGATGGATGGATGGATGGATGGATGGAGAGAGAGAGAGATAGGTAGGTAAATAGAGATGATAGATAGATAGATAGATAGATAGATAGATAGACAGACAGACAGAGAGAAAGAGAGAGATAGAGAGATAGGTAGGTAGGTAGATAGATAGATAGATGGATGATATATGATAGATAGATAGATAGATAGATAGATAGATAGATAGATAGACAGACAGACAGACAGACAGACAGACAGACAGAGAGAGAGAGAGAGAGAGGTAGGTAGGTAGATAGATAGATAGATGGATGGATGATATATGATAGATAGATAGATAGATAGATAGATAGATAGATAGATAGATAGATAGATAGAGTTGTGGTTAGCTCTGGCTCAGCTCCTGCCCCAAGGAATGTGCAGGTGGATGTGGGGGAAACATCCACATGCCGCAGGCCTGTTTTGCTCCCGATGGAATCTGCCGACGAAGCCTCCTCTGACCAAGGAAGTGTGAGTGACAGGGAAGAGGGAGTTTGGCAGACAGCCCAGGAGGAGATCAATCAGCTGTATCATCCCTGGATTCTGAACAAGAATTAATGACACATCCACGCATGTGTAGAGTGATGCATAGGAGACGACAACTGAAGGATTATTACAAGAGAAAATGAGGCCACCTGTGATTGGGTGGGGCTGCTGTAATTAGTGCTGCAGATAAATGTGCAGCCTGATGTTTTAGCCTCATGGCAGTTTATCTGATTCATTGTTTTGTCAAGATCATGGTTTTTGTGCTGTTCAAGATTGTGTGTGGACTCTCTGGACTTTAGAATTGGACTCAATTTCCCAGTTATTGGGTGAGCAATTGGATTGCATGTAACCTGTGCCTTGTGTGTACCAGAAAATCCCTTTGACATTTAAAAAGGGAGCTGTTTCTGTTTTTCTGTTTATAAAAACTTTTGGGTTTTCCTTTTATTGTGTGGTGTGTGTCTTCCTGGACTAACTACCCTGTAATTACAGGTGGTTGAAAGACGCTGGCAGAACAGATAGATTAGATAGATAGATAGATAGATAGATAGATAGATAGATAGATAGATAGATAGATAGATAGATATGGATGGATGATGGATAGAGAGAGAAAGAGGTGCCCTGTGGTAACTTTGAACAATCAGTCAATGAATAGTTGTAAGTCGAGAACTGCCTGTACTTTTGAAATGAAGTCAACCTAAACGACGTCTGTCTTTCCCTTCCTTCGATCCATATATTATGTCAAGGATTAGCTCAATCCTAGGTGATATTCCATTATGTTACCATATAAGGTCAAAGAAGGATGTAAGAAGGTTAACCAGTAACGAATGCTGAGTCATAGCATGTAAACTGCAACCTGATTGGGCCAGAGCATTATAAAATGCAAAGCAACTTTACAATGATTGTTTATGTTGGCTGTTGTTGTTGGTAATGTTGTTAGTTGGCTGGATCAGTTTTGAGTGTGAGTTAATTATTGAGTTAGAACTGTAGTGTTGATACAGAGAAATCTGCATTGGTTTGGTATCTACATGTAAGTAAGCTTTACTACATATAGTTAAACCAAAGGGAATATAAGGAAAAAGAAGCAGGTTAACGAGTAACGAATGCTGAGTCATAGGGTGTAAACTGCAACCTGATTGGGCCAGAGCTTTATAAAGTGCAAAGCAACTTTACAAAGTTTGTTAGCTATTGTTAGCTGTTCACTGTTAGCTTTTGTTGGTGGTAATATTTTTAGTTGGCTGGCTGGAGTGTGAGTTTAATGATTAAATTAGAGCTGTAAAGTTGATAGGAGAAACCTAGATTGGTTTACTATCTACATGTAAGTAAGCTTTACTGCATATAGTTAAAGCAAAGTTTGTTCCTGTAAATAAAAAGACTAAGACAGAATATATTTTGATTTACACTGAAGAGTAAAACTGTTTACTACTGCTTTCTACAAAAGCGTCTTCATTATTTCTCTGCGCTGGTTACTAAATTGCAACACTGTAAATTCTGGTATCTTGTCAAGTCCTGCTGCATAACTCTGTATATCCGGATATATTATTTATAAACGGGAGAACGTACCAGACATTGATCGCAATGTTTTCCTGTAACTAGACGTTTACAGTAACAGTATCCTGTCTCGGAGTCACAAGGGTTCCCTCCAGGATGCGTGCCCAACGGATTGCAAGCACAAGCTGTATTAGGACGAACAAGTAAATAAATCGAGGTCAGTGTGTTTTAATTAATATGGCGGGTCAAAAGACTTGCAATAAATATTTATCTCAACACCATCAGTCATTCCCCCCCCCCCTCTGGAGAATTAATGACAAATGACTTTTTCTCCCTCTCCCTCTGGGGTTTCACTTTCTCTTTTTGGCTTATTTGTGCTTCTTTTTTAAAATTAATTTGTGATATAAAATAGAAATACGGTAGTAGGAATAATAGGGAAAGGGTAGAAAAGAAGAGGAAGGACATCCAGCTAGTAAATTCTCTGCTACTTTAGGAGAAACCCTTCCACCCTTCCACCTCTCATAATACTGGACAACACAGTATCAACAGTAGAGACCTTCAAATTTCTAGGATCTATCATATCTCAAGACCTAAAATGGTCACCTAACGTCAAAAACATCATCAAAAAAGCACAACAAAGAATATTCTTTCTGCGCCAGCTCAGGAAGCTCAAACTGCCCAAGGAGCTGCTGATCCAGTTCTACAGAGGAATCATTGAGTCTGTCATCTGCACCTCTATAACTGTCTGGTTTGGTGCTGCAATCCAACAGGACCGACACAGACTTCAGAGGAGAATCAGAACTGCAGAAAAAGCAATTGCTGCCAACCTGCCTTCCATTGAGGACCTGTAGACTGCACGAGTCAAAAAGAGGGCGGGGAAAATATTTACTGACCCCTCACATCCTGGACACAAATAGTTTCAACTACTACCCTCAAAAAGTCACTACAGGGCACTGCACACCAAGACAACTAGACACAAGAACAGTTTTTTTCTGAACGCCCTCACTCTACTAAACAAATGATTCCCTCAACACTGTCAGAATTTCTACTAAATCTGCACTTCTATTCTACTAGTTTTTCTCATAATTCCTATCACCCATTTCCTCCCATGTTGACTGTATGACTGTAACTTGTTGCTTATATCCTAAGATTTTTATTAATATCGCTTCTTCATTGCTTATTTGACCCCTATGACAATCATTAAGTGTTGTACCACATGATTCTTGACATGTATATCTTATTTTATGGACGCTGAGAGCATCTGCACCAAGACAAATTCCTTGTGTGTCCAATCACACTTGGCCAATAAAAATTCTATTCTATTCTATTCTACATCCAGTCACCCGAACTCTATCCCAAACTAAGGGAGTTGTGCAGGGATACTTTCAAAGTATTTCCACAAGGAATAGGATTAGAGATAACTACTGCTTCAGAAACAAATTGAACCATCTCACTTTGAAAGGCCACACTCCGTCCCGCAACTAGGATGTGTGATATAGAAATTTGATAAAGAAATAACGATACAGTGAACTACTTATGAACTACTACGTCTACTTATGAACTTCATTCGCTCCGCGACCAGGTTCTTAAATAGAAATGTTTGTAAGAAGAAGCAATTTTTCCATAGGAATCAATGTAAAAGCAAACAATGTGTGTGATTGGGGAAACCACAGGGAGGGTGGAGGCCCTGTTTCCTCCCAGGAGATTCCTAGAGAGGCCCGACCGAGGCTTCTCCCTGCCTTTTCCAGCCCTGTTTCCTCCCAGGAGATTCTTAGAGAGACCCCACAGAGGCTTCTCCCCACCTTTGCAGGCCCTGTGTCCTCCCAGGAGATTCTTAGAGAGACCCCACGAAGGCTTCTCCCCACCTTTTCCAGCCCTGTTTCCTCCCAGGAGATTCTTAGAGAGGCCCCAAGGAGGCTTCTCCCTGCCTTTTCCAGTTACAGTTTCGGAAGCTCGGGTTTGTAAGTGGAAAACGGTTCTTGAGAAGAGGCAAAAAAATCTTGAATACCCGGTTCTTATCTAGAAAAGTTCTTAAGTAGAGGTGTTCGTAGGTAGAGGTACCACTGTAAATTAAAGCTGCAAAGTCAGGAAAGAAACACACCCTCTCTTCAGCATCTCTCAAACAACACCAAATTCCAAATTAATTGATCTTAATATCAATAAAATTGAATAGCATACTGGCAGGGATGCCAGGGTTTGTAAAAAGAAAGGATTATATCGCCTCCTCCTCTACCAAATTTCATTTTTCCCCGCAAACGTTTGCTCCACTTCGACACAGCAAGGTTGCACTTACACTGACAGCCAAGAGGGTTGTCTATGCTCAATCCATAAAATCCTTCTTTGCAGGTGTCGCAACGTTCTCCTTCCACAAAGAATTTGCAGCGACACTGTCCAGCGATGAGGCCGGCGGAGTAGTCGGTGTATCGATCGCAGATCCCGCCGTTCTCGGAGCCAACCGGGTCACAGTTGCATGCTAAACAAAGAAACATATTTTGTAACGCACCCAGGCCACTGTACAATCCCAGGGGTGAAACCAGTGAAGGGCTGCAAAATTTGTTACTACCACACTGTGGGCGTGGCTTATTGTGTGCACAGAAGCAAAATCTCGCATGCCAGAGACTCAGAGCTGCACGGGCAGCACAGTTTTCACTACTGGTGTGCAGTGTGGCACATACAGGCTAGCAACCCGATACTGGTTGTAAGACATGGAATACTTGTATTTCTTGAGAAAAAGATGGAGGACTTACGTTCACAAATATGGGGATCGCGGACGTCCCTCTCCGGATGTTGAAAGTAGAAGGACTTGCACTGCTCGCAATTGTGTCCCACCGTGTTGTGTTGGCAGTCGTCACACACCCCGCCGCTGGTGTTTCCCGTGGCTACGTAAACCGCCATGTCGAAATGGCACTGCGCGGAGTGATCGTTGCAGTGGCACTCTGAAAGAGAGCGAGGAAACAAAATTTTAAGCGATTTGTGAGGTGGGCAGCGAATACATTTGATAAGTTAACAAACAAGTAAAAAACAGCCTATCCACAAGAAGGGCAGTAGAGAAGAAGCTGGTAACTACAGGCCAGTTAGCTTGACATCAGTTGTAGTTAAAATGATGGAGACTCTACTCAAAAAGAGGATAAATCAGCATCTAAAAAACAATAACTTATTGGACCCAAATCAGCATGGCTTTGCTGAAGGCAAATCATGTCAGACTAATCTCATTGAGTTCTTTGACTATGTCACAAAGGTGTTGGATCAAGGTGGTGCCGTGGATATTGCCTATCTGGACTTCAGCAAAGCCTTTGATACGGTTTCACATAAAGAGCTGATAGATAAATTAGTGAAGATTGGACTTAATCCCTGGATAGTTCAGTGGATTTCAATCTGGCTGAAGCATAGACATCAGAGAGATATTGTTAATGGCGAGCATTCTGAGCAGAGACAGGTTACAAGAGGTGTGCCACAAGGGTCTGTTCTGGGTCCTATTCTTTTTAATATGTTTGTGAGTGACATAGGGGAAGGTTTGGTAGGGAAGGTTTGCCTATTTGCCGATGACTCTAAAGTGTGCAATAGGGTTGATATTCCTGGAGGGGTCTGTAATATGGTAAATGATTTAGCGTTACTAGATAAATGGTCAAAGCAATGGAAACTGCAGTTTAATGTTTCCAAATGTAAAATAATGCACTTGGGGAAAAGGAATCCTCAATCTGAGTATTGCATTGGCAGTTCTGTGTTAGCAAAAACTTCAGAAGAGAAGAATTTAGGGGTAGTGATTTCTGACAGTCTTAAAAAGGGTGAGCAGTGTGGTCGGGCGGTAGGAAAAGCAAGTAGGATGCTTGGCTGCATAGCTAGAGGTATAACAAGCAGGAAGAGGGAGATTGTGATCCCCTTATATAGAGCGCTGGTGAGACCACATTTGGAATACTGTGTTCAGTTCTGGAGACCTCACCTACAAAAAGAGATTGACAAAATTGAACGGGTCCAAAGACGGGCTACAAGAATGGTGGAAGGTCTTAAGTATAAAATGTATCAGGAAAGACTTAATGAACTCAATCTGTATAGTCTGGAGGACAGAAGGAAAAGGGGGGACATGATCGAAACATTTAAATATGTTAAAGGGTTAAATAAGGTTCAGGAGGGAAGTGTTTTTAATAGGAAGGTGAACACAAGAACAAGGGGGCACAATCTGAAGTTAGTTGGGGGAAAGATCAAAGGCAACATGAGAAAATATTATTTTACTGAAAGAGTAGTAGATCCTTGGAACAAACTTCCAGCAGACGTGGTTGGTAAATCCACAGTAACTGAATTTAAACATGCCTGGGATAAACATATATCCATTGTAAGATAAAATACAGGAAATAGTATAAGGGCAGACTAGATGGACCATGAGGTCTTTTTCTGCCGTCAGTCTTCTATGTTTCTATGTTTCTATTGACAGTCCCTCATCTCACGAATGAAGGCACATATACGTCTCCCAGGATAATGTTGGAGGGCATGGGTGAAATTCTTTGACTGGCTAGAAAATGAATATACACTGATCAAAAAAGTAAAGGGGACACTCAAATAACACATCCTAGATCTGAATGAATGAAATATTCTCATTGAATATTTCATTTGCACAACTATTCCACTTGCACAACAGTATGTGAAATTGACTGTCGATCAGTATTGCTTTTTAAGTGGGGTTGTGGTTGGCTCTGGCCCAGCTCCTGCCCCAAGGAATGTGGAGGTGGAGGTGGGGGGGAAAATCCACATGCCATAGGCCAGTTTTGCTTCCGATAGAATCTCCTGACGAAGGCTCTTCTGACGAAGGAAGCGTGAGTGGCAGGGAAGGGGGGACTTTGGCAGACAGCCCAGGAGGAGATCAATCATCCTTATCATCCCTGGATTCTGAACAAGAACTTATGACAGATCCACGCATGCGTAGAGTGATGCATAGGAGAGAACAACTGAAGGATTATTACAGGAGATAAGTGAGGCCACCTGTGGTTAGGTGGGGCTGCTGTAATTAGTGCTACAGATAAAAAGAACAGCGTGCTGGTTTAGCCTTGTGGAAGTTTATCTGATTCATAGTTCGTCAAGATCGTGGTTTTTGCTGTTTCCATGTTCAAGACTGTGTGTGGACTTTCTGGACTTTGGAATTTGGACTCAATTTCCCAGTTACTGGGTGAGAAATTGGATTGCATTTAACCTGTGCCTTGTGTGTACCAGAAAATCCCTTTGACATTTAAAAAGGGAGTTTTTTCTGCTTTTCTGTTGATAAAGATTTTTGGTTTTCCTTCTATCGTGTGGTGTGTGTCTTTCTGGACTAATTACCCTGTAATTACAGGTGGTTGGGACACGCCGGCAGAACAAGTGGACAGTTTGATTTCACAGAAGTTTGATTTACTTGAAGTTACGGTATATTCTGTTTTTTAAGTGTTCCCTTTATTTTTTTTTCCAGCAGTATATATAGAAATTAAATCAGAATGATTATAAAAGAAGAAAATGGAGAATAAATGGTGGTAGACCCAGGTGACAAAAGGAGGCAGCATTAGATTAATAGCATATACCAACAGTGATTAACATACTGCTGTTTCCCCCCAAATAAGACATCTCCTGATAATAAGCCCAATTGGGCTTTTGAGTACTTGGAAATAAGGCCAAGTGCTTATTTCAGGGTTCCAAAAAATATAAGTCAGGATCACCTCGAGGCTCGACTACTGTAATGCTCTCTACATGGGGCTACCTTTGAAGAATGTTCGGAAACTTCAGATCGTGCAGAATGCAGCTGCGAGAGCAATCATGGGCTTCTCTAAATATGCCCATGTTACGCCAACACTCCGCAGTCTGCATTGGTTGCTGATCAGTTTCCGGTCACAATTCAAAGTGTTGGTTATGACCTATAAAGCCCTTCATGGCATCGGGCCAGAATATCTCCGGGACCGCCTTCTGCAGCGCGAATCCCAGCGACTGGTTAGGTCCCACAGAGTTGGCCTTTTCTGGGTCCCGTCGTCTAAACAATGTCGTCTGGCGGGACCCAGGGGAAGAGCCTTCTCTGTGGTGGCTCCGACCCTCTGGAACCAGCTCCCCCCAGAGATTAGGATTGCCCCCACCCACCTTGCCTTTTGGAAACTCCTTAAAACCCACCTCTGCCATCAGGCATGGGGGAATTGAAACATTTCCCCCTTGCCCATGTAGTTTCTGTGTGATTCGACTGTGTGCTTGTTTTTTATATTTTGGGGTTCTTTTTGTTTTTTTTAACTTAAAACTGTAATTTAGATTGCTAAATATTATATTTGTTACTATGTGTTGTTTACCATTGTTGTGAGCCGCCCCAGTCTATGGAAAGGGGCGGCATATAAATCCAATAAATCTAATATAATATAATCTTATTTTTGAGGAAACACTGTAGTTACTTACTTTTGCAAGCATTGCTGTTTCGGCCTTCTGCGGGTCGCCATGGCAAATCATGGTAAAAATCCAAGCACTGTTCACAGTTTAAACCTTTGGTGTTGTGCCGACACATGCAATGGCCATGGACCTGTCAGAAAACGAGATAACCAAGCTCAGAGAGCATCCAGGGAGGACACTCCCAACTTCATTTTAGATGACGGTTGTTTTCTGTCGTCAATCAAGGCCAATGCTTTTCAACCCCAGTGGCAAAATTACAATGAAATGGCTTTTAATCTTTATTGAGTTCTTTAGTTGTAAAACAAACCACATATAAACAAGACATACAAAAATACATGAAATATAAACAGATAAAGTAAATACTAACCACTTTTGCAACTACAGTAGTACCTCGTGATACGAACCCCTCGTCATAGGAACTTTTCGAGATACAAACCCGGGGTTCGGAAAATTTTTGTCTCTTCTTACGAACTTTTTTCGCCTTACGAACCCGCCACCCAAATGCTGAACCCGGAAGTTTGGCAAAAGTTCGGGTTCGGGTTCATAAGGCCGCCAAGAAGCGCCGCCGCCCGGCTGTCACCTTTTGAAACAACCGGGGGGCTTCTCGGCATTCTCCCAAATGCCGAACCTGGAAGTTCAGCAAAAGTTCGGGTTCGGCGTTCGGGTTCAGGAGGCCGCCAAGAAGCCCCGCTTCCTGGCTGTCATCTTGCCAGAAGAGCCGCGGAGCTGTCAGCCAGTCAGGAGGCTCAAACGGAGGTGGGGAATCTCAATAGGGAATTCCATGGTGGAGCTTTGACGTCACGAAGACGTCCTTCCTGGCTGGCCAAAACGTGGACTCAAAGGGTGACAGTCGGGCGGCGGCGCCCAGCCGGGCGCCATTTTTGCGATTTTATTTTTTTTTGCTTGCACGCATTAATTGATTTTACATTGTTTCCTATGGGAAACATTGTTTCGTCTTACGAACTTTTCGCCTTACGAACCTCCTCCCTGAACCAATTAAGTTCGTAAGATGAGGTATTACAGTGATCCCCCGTTTATTGCGTCCCCAACCATTGCGAACAGGGTACTTCGCTATTTTTCAACCCGGAAGTCAAAATACCATCTACGCATGCGTGCCCGTGGGCACGCATGCGTAGATGGCAACCGGGAGATCAGCTGCTGGGCGGCTTCCCTGAGTCTTCCCCCTCTTGCTGGCGTCAGCGAGGAGTTTCCCCACCGCCCACGCAAACTCCTCGCTGCCGCCCGCCCTTCGCCCGCCCACGCCGTTCATTCTCGGCGCTTTTGAGCTGAGTCCGGGAGCGAATTCGCTCCCGGATTCAGCTCGAAAGCGGCGAGAATGAACGGCGTGGAAAAGCCGTTCCTTGCCGTTCGTTCTCGGTGCTTTCGAGCTGAGTCCGGGAGCGAATTCGCTCCCGGATTCAGCTCGAAAGCGGCGAGAATGAACGGCGTGGAAAAGCCGTTCCTTGCCGTTCGTTCTCGGTGCTTTCGAGCTGAGTCCGGGAGCGAATTCGCTCCCGGATTCAGCTCGAAAGCGGCGAGAATGAACTGCGTGGAAAAGCCGTTCCTTGCCGTTCGTTCTCGGCGCTTTCGAGCTGAGTCCGGGAGCGAATTTGCTCCCGGACTCAGCTCGAAAGCGCCGAGAGCCAGCGCCCCCCGGACCCCCAACCCGGGTTTGGGGGGCTGCTAGGAAGCCCTCCATGCCGGCGGCAAACAGCCGCGCCGCCCCCAATCTTCGGCTCCTCGCTAGCGCTGTGGGAGTAAAAACACCATCTGCACATGCGCAGATGGTGTTTTTACTTCCGCAGCGCTACTTCGCGAAAACCCGCTCGTTGCGGGGGGGTCCTGGAACGGAACCCTCGCAACGAGCGGGGGATCACTGTACTGTATTTCATTTCCAGATATATTTACACTTCACAATATTACTTCTTTTGGTTTTACATATATACTGCTCAAAACAATAAAGGGAACACTCAAAGAACACAATATAACTCCAAGTAAATCAAACTTCTGTGAAATCAAACTGTCCACTTAGGAAGCAACACTGATTGACAATAAATTTCACATGTTGTCAGCACAAACTTTGTACAGAACAAAGTATTCAATGAGAATATTTCATTCATTCAGATCTAGGATGTGTTCTTTGAGTGTTCCCTTTATTTTTTTTGAGCAGTGTATATACGTACACCCATATATCCATACTTCTCTATCCTACATCTCTATTATTTACTATTTTCATTACATTTGTTGACCACATTTTAACCATTTCCCCCTGTTTATTTTAACTTGTTTGTATTATCTCTTCTGGTTTTAAGTCACTTGGAAGTTTTCCCATACAGTTAAAAAAATCTCTCTTTTTTTTGTCAAATGACATCAGAAAAGCAATGTAGATGTTTACCATTCCTTCCACTTCTTCGTCATAGCCATGCACCGGCGCGCATTCGCTGGCGTGCCCATAGCAGAAGCAGTTCCCGCGCACCACCATGTCGTAAATGGCGTAGTAATACTTTTCCTTGATCTCCATTCTCGAATCCAAAAGATTGTCTCCCAAAGTATGCAGTTTGGCAAAGTTGATTCTCAAATTTGTAATCTTTAACATATCTAAACAAAGGGGAGAAAACTTGGTCCCCATCAATTGGTAGGTATAATTGGGGTTCATTGCCCTGATATGCATAACTTTGCACTTGTTTAGGTTAAAAACACAGAAATCAAGTAGTTTATAACTAAGTACCGGGTCATACTTGTAATTGTTTTACCACTTTAACAGCTTTTGTTTCAGTCGCCTTCACTCCTCCACTCGAAACAGAATACCCTACGAGACTCGACTTTCAATCCTGGGCCTAGAAAGTTTAGAACTAAGACGCCTTAAACAAGATCTAAGTATTGCCCACAAGATCATATGCTGCAACGTCCTGCCTGTCAGCGACTACTTCAGCTTCAACCACAACAACACAAGAGCCCACAACAGATTTAAACTTAATATTAATTGCTCCAAACTGGACTGTAAAAAATATGACTTCAGTAACCGAGTTGTCGAAGCGTGGAACTCATTACCGGACTCCATAGTGTCATCCCCAAACCCCCAACACTTCACCCTTAGATTATCTATGGTTGACCTATCCAGATTCTTAAGAGGTCAGTAAGTGGCAAGTACAAGTGCACTAGAGTGCCTTCCGTCCCCTGTCCTATATCTCCTATTCCTTTCTTCTATTCCTATATCTCTTCTATTCTTTCATTGATAGGTTCTATTACTATACCTTCTTTTCTATTATTTCTTAGATACATTTTACTATGAGTATCTCCTCTATAACATTCTTCATGTATTTTACTATGTGTATATAAATATATACACCCACTAAAACCCTCATTGTGTATTGGACAAAATAAATAAATATTTTTTTCTTTCATCCTAGACTTCAAACAGCCATAAACACATGTCTCCTCCAGACACCCCTCCAATTTGTACTCAACCATGCTTCATCTAAAGTTTTTCCATAATACATCTGGAACTATTCCTTGGGCCTCCCCACATTTCACTAATCCTGAGGATCTTAGATGCGGCGAGAAAAATAATCTCCAAACACACAAATAAATAAGTTGAAAGAAGCGAGATGATTCACCCTAAGTGCTTTCAAACATCGCTAAGAGTCGCTAATACGAAAGGCGGCAATGAAACAGGCCCAGGATTTTGCAGGTTTGCCGTTACCAAGACTTTGAAAACTTAATTATGCCCCCATTAATCTTTCGGCATGATGGGTACCCCCTTAAAAGATGTTAGCTCTCTTTCATGAATTTATAAGCATCCTTGTCTCTCAGCTTCTTTGATCTCTGCGGGAATGCAAGTTGGTGTTAATGAAAATTCCTCAGCAAGAAGATACCAACGTAGGGTTGAAGTGAAGCCTAATGAGCTCTGGGCACCATCGATGAACACAATGCATTGTTCGCCCCCACGATGTCTTAAGGTTTTTCTTTTTTTTAATTACAGCAATGTGTTCTTCTCTTTGAGAAAGCAAATTGTGCAATTTTCAGAGAACTAGACCGGAGAGAAATGACGCTAGCTGTCTCTTAAACATTGAGTAATTTTAGCATGCCATAAAATGTGAGAAAGGAGTTAAAGGACATTGAACGTACTTTGAATCCTTGGACTGTAGGGGTCTTCTATTCGAAAAGCCGGGTCTAAAACACGGTAAATGACCTGAAAGTGACATGGGAACACGTCAATATGAGAGAGATTTCATTTTGCAAATACAAGAGTAGTAGATCCTTGGAACAAACTTCCAGCAGACGTGGTAGATAAATCCACAGGAACTGAATTTAAACATGCCTGGGATAAACATAGATCCATCCTAAGATAAAATACAGGAAATAGTATAAGGGCAGACTAGATGGACCATGAGGTCTTTTTCTGCCGTCAATCTTCTATGTTTCTATGTTTCTAATCTAAGGCATTCCCTGACTTACAACAGTTTGTTTCATTTAATTAACTAAATTTATATGACGCCGGCTCCCTGAGGAGTTAAATTACATAGTAATAAGAGACATTTGATAATTGTAACACTGGGGAACAGCAATTTCATTGTCTTAACTCTGTGTTTTCAACTAACATTTGGCCTCTGGATCCCAAAATAACCACCGTTTTTGTCTATCACGTCAACTTTTTAAGCTACAGGATACCCTCAAAAGTCATAAAAATTTTGCATTTAAAGGAAAGTAAAAACTTAGCAAATATACTGTTTACAAAGAATAATTTTATGCATACAAAGGCTATAATAGTTACTGCAAGCTAAATCGTGTTCATACAAATAGTTGGTTTTTTTATCGAATGGTAATTATTAAGGTAAAAAAATTATTAAGGTAAAAAATTAAGGTAAAAAAAAATTGCTTATAGCTTTTTCTGGAGTGTTTAATCTGTGGACATACTCCAGGAAGTTAGCAAGATGGCTATGTAAAAAAATGCAATTTGATGCTCATGTTGCCTAATGAACTATATTATATATATGAGGTGTAGAGAAAAAACTATATTATATATATATGAGGTGTAAAGAAAATACTATATTATATATATATGAGGTGTAGAGAAAAAACTATAGAAGAAAACTAACTATAGTTTTGAAACCAGCCTGCCTAATTAACTATAAAAAAGCTCAAAAGTCAAATTCAACAGAACTTGTGTTACAAATAGTTCCCTGGTGCAATAGTAAAAGCCCAATCATATGACCACTGCATTCATACATCAAACTTACTTACTTACTTACTTACTTACTTACTTACTTACTTACTTACTTACTTACTTACTTACTTACTTACTTACTTACTTACTTACTTATTTATTTATTTATTTATTGGATTTGTATGCTGCCCCTCTCCGTAGACTTGGGGCGGCTAACAACAATGATAAAAACAGCATGTAACAATCCAATACTAAAATAACTAAAAACCCCTATTATAAAACGAAACATACACACAAACATATCATGCATAAATTGTAATGGCCTAGGGAGAAGGAATATCTCAACTCCCCGATGCCTGGTGTAAGTGAGTCTTGAGTAGTTTACGAAAGACAGGGAGGGTGGGGGCAGTTCTAATCTCCGGGGGGAGTTGGTTCCAGAGGGCCGGGGCCACCACAGAGAAGCCTTCCCAATCAGTTCGTGTCTCAGCTGGGTTGAAGGTATCAATTCCCCAGGCCTGCTGCTCCCAGTATGCCTGTACTGGACTGAACTGGTAGCCTTTCAACCCTGGAACTTACCTCTCCTTCGGTGGAAGGTTCGATGTCAGAATAGCGGGAATCGCAAATAATGTCGTCCACTTTCTTCATGGGTCCTGGGGAGATGCCGGGGAACGAATTCTCACAGTCGTAGGCAAAGTATCGGTAGACTTGCCAACTTTTGCCAAAGTCTGAGGATCTTTCAATCAACATCGCAGAAGGGCGGAAAGTCTTTTTTTTTTTTTAAAAAAAGAGAATTTAGATCAATTGGTGTTACAAAATGGTTTCCATTTCTGTTGATACTGAAATTTCTTCTCCCCCCCCCCTTTTCTGATTTTTTTTTTTAAAAAATACATGTCCTCACACATATTTTTATTCTTTCTTTTTATCCCTTGTAATTTGACCAAAATCATCTAGATGGCTTTCATGCTTATGGTAGGGTTAGAACTCACAAACACCTGGTGATTCAACCCAAGTGACCCAGCTGGCTTTCATAGCTTAAAGTAGGACTAGAAGTCACAGACACCTGGTGATTGGCTGAAAGTTACCCAGCTGGCTTTCATGCCTAAGGCGGGACTAGAATTAAGAGACTCCTAGTGACTGGCCCAAAGTCACCCACAAGGCTTTAAGGTGGGACTAGAACTCACAGGCACCTGGTGATTGGACCCAAAGTCACCCAGCCAACTTTCATGCCTAAGATAGGGCTAGAACTCACAGACTCCTGGTAATTGGTTCAAAGGCACCCATCCAGCTTTCATGCCTAAGGCGGGGACTAGAACTAAGAGACTCCTAGTGATTGGCCAGAAGTCACCACAAGGGTTTTGTACCTAAGGTGGGACTAGAACTCACAGACACCTGGTGATTGGCCCAATGTCATCCAGCCAGCTTTCACGCCTAAGGCGGAACTAGAAATAAGAGACTCCTAGTGATTGGCCCAAAGTTACCTACAAGGCTTTTATACCTAAGGTGGGACTAGAACTCACAGGCACCTGGTGATTGAGGACCAAAGTCACCCAGCCAACTTTCATGCCTAAGATAGGGCTAGAACTCACAGACTCCTGGTAATTGGTTCAAAGGCACCCATCCAACTTTCATGCCTAAGGCGGGACTAGAACTAAGAGGCTCCTGGTGATTGGCCAGAAGTCACAAGGGTTTTGTACCTAAGGTGGGACTAGAATTCCACAGACACCTGGTGATTGGCCAGAAGTCACCACAAGGGTTTTGTACCTAAGGTGGGACTAGAATTCACAGACATCTGGTGATTGGCCCAATGTCATCCAGCCAGCTTTCACGCCTAAGGCGGGACTAGAAATAAGAGACTCCTAGTGATTGGCCAGAGGTCACCACAAGGGTTTTGTACCTAAGGTGGGACTAGAATTCACAGACACCTGGTGATTGGCCCAATGTCATCCAGCCAGCTTTCACGCCTAAGGCGGGACTAGAACTAAGAGACTCCTAGTGATTGGCCCAAAGTTACCTACAAGGCTTTTTATACCTAAGGTGGGACTAGAATTCACATACACCTGGTGATTGGACCAAAGTCACCCAGCCAGCTTTCACCCAGCCTAAGGTGAGACTAGAGAACATCTTATTGTGAAATGTAAAAAAAAAAATCCTCTTATATTCTTAATGTTCCTATAAGGTCAGCTTCAACCATTGCAATTAGTATTATGCATTTTTGGAGTGAAAATCTCTAGAGGATGAAATTATTGCAAATAGTTTTTAAAAAAAGCATTTTTAACAGTACGTTTGTCCTGCCAGGACATCTGTTGAAAAGCAAAACAACAACATTTTTGTATACAGATGTTTTCTTCTCCGCCTCCCTAAAAAGTATGTCCACTGCCCAAAAGGAAGGAATTTAAAAAGTCCATTTATCCTGCTGTCTTAAATCAGTGTTTCCCAACCTTGGCAACTTGAAGATATTTGGACCTTCAACTCCAGAATTCCCTAGCCAGCATTCGCTGGCTGGGGAATTCTGGGAGTTGAAGTCCAAATATCTTCAAGTTGCCAAGGTTGGGAAACACTGTCTTAAATAACTGACTTGTGGAAGTTTGGCAAAAGTTCACACCAGTATTCAGGATTAATTAGGAGCAAATGCGATGCCCACGTAATTCTCACCTCCAACAAGAAAAAAATTCCCGTGATCGGAATTTCCTCCCCCCAAACCCCCCCCCCCCCCCCAGCTGTAGGAATATAGATATGAAGAAGAAACACTAAATCCTTCTCTACTTTATGAGTGTTTGGAGATTCGTTCAAAGCATCTCTTATCTAAAAAAGGCAGAACACGCCAATTAAATTGCACCATAAAAACACTGGAATTCCTTGCCTGTCTCCCCTCTTGCATTCCAGGATTAATCTTTTTCTTTTTTTAAAAAAAAACCTTCAATATTGCTTATCTTAGATGGGGAAATGCTTAGTTATGCCTCTAACTAGCATTTAGAGCCAGGATCTTGGTTTCTTTGCAAGGGGAAATGTTACGGAGGGGAAATGTTATGGATTTTTTACCTTGAAGGTCATGATGAGATGAGTGAAATGGAATTCCGCCTCTAGATCCAATTGAATGGTCACATTTTGAACTCCTACAGGACCGAAGGGGGGGGGAGAAGTAGTTTCATGGTAAACAAGAACATTTCTTCAAAGTTGAACTCCATCTCTTGGAATTTCCCCCGAGGGAAACAGGCAGGGCTTCGAACCAAACCCTTTCTTTCTTTCTTTCTTTTCTTTCTTTCTTTCTTTCTTTCTTTCTTTCTTTTTCTTCCTCCCTCTCTGTCTTTTACCTACCTACCTTCCTTCCTTCCATTTCTCCTCCTTCATTCCCTCCTTCCTGCCTTCTTGTCTTTCTTTCTACTGTCTCTTTTCTTCTTTCCTACCTTTTCTTCCCTTCTTTCCTCTCCTCTCTTTCTCTTTCTTTCTTTCTTTCTTTCTTTCTTTCCTTCCTTCCCTTTCTTCTTTCTCTTTGTTTCCTTCCTTCCTTCCTTCCATTTCTCCTCCTTCCCTCCCTCCTTCCTGCCTTCTTGTCTTTCTTTCTACCGTCTCTTTTCTCCTTTCCTTCCTTCTCTTCCCTTTTTTCCTCTCCTCTCTTTTTCTTTCTTTCTTTCTTTCTCTTTCTTTCTTTCCTTCCTTCCCTTTCTTCTTTCTTTCTCTTTGTTTCCTTCCTTCCTTCCATTTCTCCTCCTTCCCTCCCTCCTTCCTGCCTTCTTGTCTTTCTTTCTACCGTCTCTTTTCTTCTTTTTTCCCTTCTCTTCCCTTCTTTTCTCTCCTTTCTCTTTCTTTCTTTCTTTCTCTCTCTTTCTCTCTTTCTTTCCTTCCTTCCCTTTCTTCTTTCTTTCTCTTTGTTTCCTTCCTTTGTTCCTTTTCTCCTCCTCCCCTCCCTCCTTCCTGCCTTCTTGTCTTTCTTTCTATCATCTCTTTTCTTTCTTTCCTTCCTTCTCTTCCCTTCTTTCCTCTCCTCTCTTTCTTTCTTTTTCTTTCTTTCTTTCTTTCTCTTTCCTTCCTTCCTTCCTTCCTTCATTCATTCATTCTTTTCTTAATCCTCCCCTCCATCTTTCTCACCTTATGAACAAAAATCAAACTGATCAAAATCATTTCCAGGGGGAAAAACACCCAACACAGATTATTTGCCGGCTGGAGGAAAATATTCATAATGTCATGATGAGGTCTGATTCTTGGGTCGTTCACAGTACACTTTAAACACTGAACGTTCTTGCCATCCTCATGCAATTTCACAACCCATTTCTACAGCAGTTGTACTTCCACATGCACAGCCTTCCCAAGACCATTTCAAGATCTTCAAATCACACCCTGGGGCTGCCTACCGTTTTCCGACTGCCACCACAGCTTCAGGCGATTCGGAGCGAAAGTAGTAACCACGTTTTCAATACGATGGCTGTCGGGGTTCAGAGTCTCATGGAACGGATCTTGCGAATTGCAGATGAAACATTTTTTGTCGTCCTGAAATAAAGAAGGCGAATCCAATTTTGCAACAGCGATTGTTTCTAAAGTCAGGTACTCAAACTTCGTTTAATTCCCACATTATTATTATTATTATTATTATTATTATTAATTATTATTATTACTATTATTATTATTACTATTACTATTATTACTATTACTACTACTATTATTATTACTATTACTACTATTACTATTATTACTATTATTACTATTATTACTATTATTATTATTATTATTATTATTATTATTATTATTATTATTATGTCTATACAACACAGCAAACGAGATCACTATATGCTGGATTTCGTATTTCATCACCAGTCGGGCGCTTCCCAAGCACCTACGACTGCGTGATGTAGCAGCAAATTATGTTTGCTGATCCCAGTCAAGCGGCCTTTTGTAATTGACAGATGGAGATTTTGTCAGTTCCGATGGTTTTCAAATGTCCGCTGAGATCCTTTGGCACTGCGCCCAGCGTGCGTGGTACCACTGGGACCACTTTCACTGGCTTATGCCAGAGTCGTTGCAGCTCAATTTTTAGATCTTCGTATTTCACTAATTTCTCTAGCTGCTTCTCCTCAATTCTGCTGTCTCCTGGGATTGCGATGTATTATTATTATTATTATTATTATTATTATTATTATTATTATTATTATTATTATTATGTCAATACAACACAGCAAACGAAATCACTATGCTGGATTTCGTATTTCATCACCAGTCGGGCGCTTCCCAAGCACCTAGGACTGCGTGATGTAGCGGCGAATTATGTTTGCCGATCCCAGTAAAGCGGCCTTTTGCAATTGACAGATGGAGATTGTGTCAATTCCGATGGTTTTCAAATGTCCGCTGAGATCCTTTGGCACTGCGCCCAGCGTGCCAAGGACCACTGGGACCACTTTCACTAGCTTATGCCAGAGTCGTTGCAGCTCGATTTTTAGATCTTCATATTTCACTAATTTCTCTAGCTGCTTCTCCTCAATTCTGCTGTCTCCTGGGATTGCGATGTCGATGATCCATACTTTCTTTTTCTCCACAATCAGGATGTCTGGTGTGTTATGCTTCGGAATTCAGTCAGTCTGAAGTCGGAAGTCCCACAGTAGTTTTGCTTGCTCATTTTCGACCACTTTTTCGGGCTTATGATCCCACCAGTTCTTTGCCACTGGTAAATGGTAGTTCTGGCACAAGTTCCAGTGGATCATCTGTGCTTGTAGTCAGTCTGTGCAATCTTTTTGCAGCAGCTGAGTATGTGATCGATAGTTTCATCTGTTTCTTTACGGACTCTGCACTTTGGATCGTCTGTTGATTTTTCAATTCTGGCTTTGACAGCATTTGTTCTAATGGCCTGTTCTTGTGCCGCCAGTATTAGTCCTTCTGTCTCCTTTTTGAGTGTTCCACTTGTAAGCCATGACCAGGACTTTTCTTTATCCACTTTGCCTTCAATCTTCTCCAAGAACTGGCCATGCAATGCTTTGTTCCGCCAACTGTCCATACAACAGTTTATTATTATTATTATTATTATTATTATTATTATTATTATTATCTCGGGTGAGAAGGAATATGTCTTCAAAAGGAAAAAAAAACCAAGGAAGTCCAGTCGCCTCTCGAAAAAAGCACCTTTGGGGAAAACCCTAGACAGTTTAATCCAGCCTCTTTTAATTCTGCAAAACAGCTCGGTCCCAACCTACGAAGCCAACATTATTATCTTTACTGGCACCAAGACTTTGACACTATACTCTCTCCGACAGCTTTGCAGCAAGAGTAGACTTCCATTTTTGGAAATGGGGACTTCTTTAATGTCACGGTGTCAGTCTCGCTGAACTTTTTTAACCACCTGACCACCTAAAAGCTTTCTTGAGCCGTGCCGTTCTCCCAAAATATTTATTAACCTCTCTCGCTTTTTAAAAAAAGGATAAACACTTCTGCGTTTGAAATAAATACCAGGGGTGACAGGAGACCTTCTCTCTTGAAAAACTGGATTACAGTTACAGTTCAGGGTGTTATATAATATTGCATGCAAGTGGTGCCAGAATTATTAAAAAGGATAAACACTGGTTTGCTTCTGAGATAGAGCACAGAGGTTTATAATTCAAACCAAGAGAAGCAACTTATAACTAAGGAGAAATTTCCTGACAGAGAGAACAATTAATCAGCGGAATGGCTTGCCTCCAGAAGTTGTGAATGCTCCAACACTGGAAGTTTTTAAGAAGATGTTGGACAGCTGCTTCTGAAATGGTATTATAGGGCCATGATGGTGAACCTATGGCACGCGTGCCACAGCTGCCACACAAAGCCCTCGCCAATGCCTTAGAAAACATTGTAGGCTTGGGGGAAGAATCTTGAATGACAAGCAACATCAGTGGTGAAATCTAAATGTTTTTCATGCCAGTTCTGTGGGCGTGGCTTGGTGGGCATGGCAGGGGAAGGATCTCCATTCCCTCCCTACTCCAGGGGGAAGGATATTGCAAAATCTCCATCCCCTCCTCACTCCAGGGGGAAGGATACCGCAAAATCTCCATTCCCTCCTCACTCCAGGGGAAAGGATTCTGCAAAATCTCCATTCCCTCCTCACTCCAGGGGAAAGGATACCGCAAAATCTCCATTCCCTCCTCACTCCAGGGGGAAGGATACCGCAAAATCTCCATTCCCTCCTCACTCCAGGGGAAAGGATACTGCAAAATCTCCATTCCCTCCCTCCTCCAGGGGGAAGGATACTGCAAAATCTCCATTCCCTCCCCAACCCAGGGGAAGGATACTGCAAAATCTCCATTCCCTCCTCACTCCAGGGGAAGGATACTGAAAAATCCCCATTCCCTCCCCAGTCATGGGGAAGGATACTGCAAAATCTCCATTCTCTGTCCACTCCGGGGGGGGGAAGGATATTGCAAAATCCCCATTCCCTCCCCACTCCAGGGGAAGGATACTGCAAAATCTCCATTCCCTCCCCACTCCAGGGGAAGGATACTGCAAAATCCCCATTCCCTCCCCAGTCATGGGGAAAAAATATTGCAAAATCTCCATTCCTATCCAACTCTGGGCCCAGCCAGAGGTGGTATTTTCCGGTTCCTTGTAAATTTCCGCTACCAGTTCGGCTGGATTTCACCCCTGAATGAATCCCAACACCCAACTAAATAGAATAGATAGAACAGATTTTTTATTGGCCAAGTGTGATTGGACACACAAGGAATTTGTCTTGGTGCATATGCTCTCAGCGTACATAAAATAAAACATACATTTGTCAAGAATCATGTGGTACAACACTTAATGATTGTCATAGGGGTCAAATAAGCAATGAAGAAGCAATATTAATAAAAATCTTAGCTGTGATTTCACGTTGCTGTGTATGCAACAAATGCAAACAAAGCATAAAGGGCAGGAGTTCCCCCACCCCTCTCCTGCAAGGAACAACCTCCGAAACCAAATCCGGTCCTTTTCCCAGGGACGATCTGGGTTTAGACCGAACTCAGAGGAGGCAGAAATCCAGAGTTTTTGCTTCTATCACAGCCAGAACTTTTTTTTAAAAAAAAAAGAAATCCTTGGAGATTTTATGTTTTATCACATTCAGGAAGTTTGAAAAAAGAAAACTGCAACAAATGAGGACAGGAAACAGTGGGAGATAGGCAACTGCGCACACATATCTGGGCTTGAAGGATGGAGTCTGTTTCCTTTCAAATTTTAGACACCAGCAGCAGATGTTTCTTCTTATTGAAGAGGTGGAGCTGCTTAGTCAGCTTAAAGGAACAAAGAAAAGCAGGAAAGAGCAAAATAAAAGCAGACCTCGGTTTACGACCGCAAAGGAGCCCAACCTTTCCGTCGCTAACTGAGTTTATTGAAGTATGTTTGGCTCCATCTGCTCTAAACTTCAGAGGAGAATCAGAACTGCAGAAAAAACAATTGCGGCCATGTTTTCTTTTAGTCTTGTTTCTCCGTTAGACTTAAAACTTCTGGTTTCAACCATACATTGTTTTTAAGAGTCTTTAGATTAACAAACTTTCGTTGAGGACCTGTATACTGCACGAGTCAAAAAGAGGGCCGTGAAAATATCGACTGACCCCTCGCATCCTGGACATAAACTGTGTCAACTCCTACCCTCAAAATGTCGCTACAGAGCCCTGCACACCAAAACAACAAGACACAAGAACCGTTTTTTCCCCCGAATGCCATCACTCTGCTAAACAAATAATTCCCCCAACACTGTCAAGCTATCTGCTAATTCTGCACTACTATTACTACTGGTTTTTTCTCATCATTCCTATCACCCATTTCCTCCCACTTATGACTGTAACTTGTTGCTTGTATCCTTAAGATTTTTTAAAATCAATATTGATTGCTTCCTGATTGCTTATTTGACCCCTATGACGGTCATTAAGTGTTGTACCTCACGATCCTTGATTCTTGTTCGCACAGCAGAACAAATAGACAGAAGAACACTTTGCCCTCCAACGCCATCACTCTGCTAAACAAATAATTCCCTCAACACTGTAAAACTATTCACTAAGGTTGCATTACTAGTACCAGTAGTCTTCTCATCGTTCCTATCAACCATTTCCTCCCATGTAGGATTGTATGACTGTAACTTGTTGCTGGAATGGAATAGAATAGAATAGAATATAGAATAGACTAGAAAAGAAAATATGGAGTGGAATGGAATGGAATGGAATAGAATATAGAATAGAAAAGTAAATATGGAATGGAATAGAATGGAATGGAATAGAATATAGAATAGAATAGAAAAGAAAATATGGAATGGAATGGAATGGAATAGAATAGAATATATAAAATAAAATAAAATAAAATAAAATAAAATAAAATAAAATAAAATAAAATAAAATAAAATAAAATAAAATAAAATAAAATAAAATAAAATAAAATAAAATAAAATAAAATAAAATAAAATAAAATAAAATAAAATAAAATAAAATAAAATAAAATAAAATAAAATAAAATAAAATAAAATAAAATAAAATAAAATAAAATAAAATAAAATAAAATAAAATAAAATAAAATAATAAAATAAAATATGGAGTGGAATGGAATGGAATAGAAAGGAATATAGAATAGAAAAGAAAATATGGAATGGAATAGAATAGAATATAGAATAGAATAGAATAGAATAGAAAAGAAAATATGGAATGGAATAGAATAGAATATAGAATAGAATAGAATAGAAAAGAATAGAAAATATGGAATAGAATAGAATAGAATTCTTTATTGGCCAAGTGTGATTGGACACACAAGGAGTTTGTCATTGGTGCAGATGCTCTCAGTGTACATAAAAGAAAAGATACATTTGCCAAGAATCAGGAGGTACAAAATTTAATGATTGTCAGAGGGTACAAATAAGCAATCAGGAAACAATCAATATTAATATCAATCATAAGGATACAAGCCACAAATTACAGCTAATTAACAAGTTATGATTAATATTGATTGTGCCGGTGTAACTTTGAATGGTCACTAAATAAATTGCACGGCACAAACTGTATGTGATGAGATGAGATGAGACTATCATTAGAGTTGGAAGGGACCTTGTAGGTCATCTATTCCAAAGCCCCCCAACTCAAGCAGTTTCCCAGTAAACATTCCTCTAGAGCAGTGATGGCGAACCTTTTTATCCTCAGGTGCCGAAAGAGCATGCGTGTGCACTATCACACATGCATGTGCTCATATTCATAATTCAATGCCTGGGGAGGGCAAAAACAGCTTCCCCTGCTCCCCGGAGGCCCTCTGCAGGCTGGAAACGGCCTGTTTCCCAACTTCTGGTGGGCCCAGTAGGCTTGTGTTTTGCCCTCCCCAGGCTCCAAAGGCTTCCCTGAAGCCAGGAGGGTAAAAACACCTTCCCCATCCCACTCAGAGGCTCTCTGGAAGCCAAAAACGCCCTCCCAGAGCCTCTGAAAGCCAAAAATCACCTGGCCAGCACACACATGCACATTGGAGCTGAGCTAGGGCAACGGCTCGCCTGCCAGCAGATATGGCTCCGCGTCCCAGCTGTGGCACCCGCGCCATAGGTTCGCCATCACTGGTCTAGAGCCTGCCTCTTTCAGTTTTGCCTTACCTGGAGGTGGCTCACAATGCAGAATGGATCAGGTTTGTGAAGACCGCAGGTGGAACTGACGGTGAGCTTGTTGGCTCGGCCAATCAGCAAGTCTCCGGTAGCGGGGTAGCAACTGCCTTCCGCACATCCATAGCTGTATTCTGGTCCTTGACCGGCTACGAAGGCCCAGAGCCCTGAAACATAATAGTGTCAAAAGAAGAAATTATTTATTTCATCCATAAAGGGGGGGTTTAAATATCACTCAATACCCCATCAGTGATAAAAACAATACATAATGACAAATATAATAATTAGAATCTAAAATAACAATAGTACATTTAAAAAGTCTAAAAAGCAAGAAACCCCAATATAAAAAACATACATACAGTCATATCATGCACAAAAACTACATAGGCAAAGGGAGATGTCTCAGTTCCCCCACGCTTGACGACAGAGGTGGGTTTTAAGGAGTTTACGAAAGGCAAGGAGGGTGGGGGCAGTTCTAATATCTGGAGGGAGCTGATTCTAGAGGGTCAGAGGCGCCACAGAGAAGGCTCTTCCCCTGGGTCCCGCTAGATGACATTGTTTAGTTGACGGGACCCAGAGAAGACCAACTCTGTGGGACCTAACCGGCCGCTGGGATTCGTGCGGCAGAAGGCGGTCTTGCAGATATCCTGATCCAGTGCCATGAAGGGCTTTATAGGTAATGACCAACACTTTGAATTCTGACCGGAAATTGATCGGCAACCAATGCAGACTGCGGAGTGTTGGTGTGACATGGGCATATTTGGGAAAGCCCATGATTGCTCTCGCAGCTGCATTCTGCACGATCTGAAGTTTCCGAACACTCTTCAAAGGTAGCCCCATGTAGAGAGCATTACAGTAGTCGAACCTCGAGGTGATGAGGGCATGAGTGACTGTGAGCAGTGAGTCCCGGTCCAAATAGGGCCGCAACTGGTGCACCAGGCGAACCTGGGCAAACGCCCCCTTCGCCACAGCCGAAAGATGATGTTCCAATGTTAGCTGTGGATCGAGGACGCCGCCCAAGTTGCGGACCCTCTCTGAGGGGGTCAATAATTCCCCCCTCAGGGTGATGGACGGACATTGTTTAGTTGACGGGACCCAGAGAAGACCAACTCTGTGGGACCTAACCGGCCGCTGGGATTCGTGCGGCAGAACTCACAGACTCCTGGCAGAATTGTCCTTGGGAGGCAAAACCCACAGCCACTCCGTCTTGTCTGGGTTGAGTTTGAGTCTGTTAACACCCATCCAGGCCCCAACAGCCTCCAGGCACCGGCACATCACTTCCACTGCTTCGTTGACTGGGCATGGGGTGGAGATGTACAGCTGGGTATCATCCGTGTACTAATGATACCTCACCCCATGCCCTTGGATGATCTCACCCAGCGGGTTTGGACCAGCCACGAGGAGACTGCGAGTTCTAGTCCCACTTTAGGCACAAAAACCAGCTGGGTGACGTTGGGCCATTTGCCAGGAGTGGGTGAGTTCTAGTCTGCTTTAAGCATCAAAGGTGGGTGGGTGATTTGACTTACCATAGTCATAGGTATGTGACTATGACTTCTAGTCCCACCTTAGGTGTGAAAGTTGGCTGGCTGACTTTGAAACAAACATCAGGAGTCTGTGAGTTCTAGTCCCAGCTCAGGCATGAAAGTCGGGTGGATAACTGTATCAGTCACTCTCTCACCCAAGCCACTTCACAGGGTGTTGTTATTATGGGGAAAACAGGAGAAGGAGTAAGTATAACTTATTGGATAAGGAATAAGAAAAACTTTTGGATAAGTTTGTCACCTTCAGTTATTTGCAAAAATAACAAAGGTAGGGTGCTAGTGATATAATAAATAATAAAATAATAAAATGAAGTAAGAAAATGAAATAAAAGAAGAAGAGAAAAGAGAAAAAAGAAAAGAGAAAAAGAAAAGAAAAAAGCAAAGCAGAGTAGAGCAAAGAAAAGAAAGGAAAGGAAGGAAAGGAAAGGAAAAGAAAGGAAGAAGATGAAAGGAAAAGAAAGAAGAGGAAGGGAAAGGAGGAGAAAGTAAAAGAAAGGAAAGGAAGAGAAAAGAAAGGAAAGGAAGAGAAAAGAAAGGAAAGGAAGAGAAAGGAAAAGAAGGGAAAGGAAGGGAAGGAAAGGGAAGGAAAAGAAAGGAAAGGAAGAAGATGAAAGGAAAAGAAAGAAGAGGAAGGGAAAGGAGGAGAAAGTAAAAGAAAGGAAAGGAAGAGAAAAGAAAGGAAAGGAAGAGAAAGGAAAGGAAGGGAAAGGAAGGAAAGGAAAGGAAAAGAAAGGAAGAAGATGAAAGGAAAAGAAAGAAGAGGAAAGGAAAGGAGGAGAAAGGAAAAGAAAGGAAAGGAAGAGAAAAGAAAGGAAAGGAAGAGAAAGGAAAAGAAGGAAAAGAAAGGAAAGGAAGGAAAGGAAAGGAAAAGAAAGGAAGAAGATGAAAGGAAAAGAAAGAAGAGGAAAGGAAAGGAGGAGAAAGTAAAAGAAAGGAAAGGAAAGGAAGAGAAAAGAAAGGAAAGGAAGAGAAAGGAAAAGAAGGAAAGGAAAGGAAAGGAAGGAAAGGAAAGGAAAAGAAAGGAAGAAGATGAAAGGAAAAGAAAGAAGAGGAAAGGAAAGGAGGAGAAAGTAAAAGAAAGGAAAGGAAGAGAAAAGAAAGGAAAGGAAGAGAAAGGAAAAGAAGGAAAAGAAAGGAAAGGAAGGAAAGGAAAGGAAAGGAAAGGAAGAAGAGGAAAGGAAAAGAAAGAAGAGGAAAGGAAAGGAGGAGAAAGTAAAAGAAAGGAAAGGAAAGGAAGAGAAAAGAAAGGAAAGGAAGAGAAAGGAAAGGAAGGGAAAGGAAGGGAAGGAAAGGAAAGGAAAAAGATGAAAGGAAAAGAAAGAAGAGGAAAGGAAAGGAGGAGAAAGTAAAAGAAAGGAAAGGAAAGGAAGAGAAAAGAAAGGAAAGGAAGAGAAAGGAAAAGAAGGAAAAGAAAGGAAAGGAAGGAAAGGAAAGGAAAGGAAAGGAAGAAGATGAAAGGAAAAGAAAGAAGAGGAAAGGAAAGGAGGAGAAAGTAAAAGAAAGGAAAGGAAAGGAAGAGAAAAGAAAGGAAAGGAAGAGAAAGGAAAGGAAGGGAAAGGAAGGGAAGGAAAGGAAAGGAAAAAGATGAAAGGAAAAGAAAGAAGAGGAAAGGAAAGGAGGAGAAAGTAAAAGAAAGGAAAGGAAGAGAAAAGAAAGGAAAGGAAGAGAAAGGAAAAGAAGGAAAAGAAAGGAAAGGAAGGAAAGGAAAAGAAAGGAAAGGAAGAAGATGAAAGTAAAAGAAAGAAGAGGAAAGGAAAGGAGGAGAAAGGAAAAGAAAGGAAAGGAAGAAAAAAGAAAGGAAAGGAAGAGAAAGGAAGAAGATGAAAGTAAAAGAAAGAAGAGGAAAGGAAAGGAGGAGAAAGTAAAAGAAAGGAAAGGAACAGAAAGGGAAGGGAAGAAGAGAGAAAGGAAAGGATAGGAAAGGAAAGGGAAGAAAGAAAAGAAAGAAAAAAAGAAAAAGAAAAGATAGGATAAGATAAGATAATTGGGAGAGAAAGAGGCCTTGCTAAGAGTGAGTCAACCAGGATGGTCTCCAGGGGGATCTCCAAGCGTCCCCATCCCATCCACCATAGTCCCCTCTAAGCTGAACAGTGAGCAATCGCTCACTTAAAAATCATCATCAACTCAGAATTTTCCAAACCTGCCCAGAAGCCAAGAGGGAAATTTTATTATTATTTCTGTGCCTATTTGTATTTCTGTTACTATTGTACACTGTTTTATTGTCGCTGTTAGCCGCCCCGAGTCTCTGGAGAGGGGCGGCATACAAATCCAATAAATAAATAAACCCAGCCCAGCGCAGGCAGGCACACCAGTCTTGCTTCCCAACACGAGAGAGAGAGGGGGGGGGGGGAGGGAGGGAGGGAGAGAGAGAGCACGGACAGGGCAGCCCGTGGAAACCGCGCGCCCTACATCCAGCGTAGAGAGCCCCGTCCCAGCCACCCTCGCTTCCCAGCGTCTGGATTCCGCGCAGCCACCCTCGCCTCTTGCCTTGCCCCGCGTGGGAAAGAGGAACAGAACCAGGACTTTCCCGACGCTGGTGGCTCCCTCACGCTGGGAAATGAGGCGGGGGTGGGTGGGTGGGTGGGTAGGTGGGAGAGGTTAAATGCGCTTTGTAAAAACGGACTGGGGTCTTTGGTCTCCATCGGCGGAGGCCAGAGAAACGGAGCGCTTGGGAGATTCCCCCACTCCGAAGCGGATTCGAATCGGTTGCTTTTCAACCCACCTCTGCGAAGCGGAGAAAGAAAGAATGGAAGGAAGGAAGGAAGAGTGGGTGGGTGGACGGACGGACAGACAGACAGATCGATAGATAATAGATGGATGGATGGATACATGCATACATGCAAGATAGTGATAGATCAGATAGATAGATAGATAGATAGATAGATAGATAGATAGATAGATAGATAGATAGATAGATAGATAGATAGATAGATAGAGATAGATGAATGGGTGGATGGATAATAGAAGATAGATAGAAGACAGACAGATGATTGAAAGGTAGTAGATAGATAGATAGATAGATAGATAGATAGATAGATAGATGATAGATAGATAGATAGATAGATAGATAGATAGATAGATAGATAGATAGATAGATAGATGGATGAATGGGTGGATGGATAATAGAAGATAGATAGAAGACAGACAGACAGATGATTGAAAGGTAGTTGATAGATAGATAGATAGATAGATAGATAGATAGATAGATAGATAGATAGACAGACAGACAGACAGACAGACAGACAGACAGACAGACAGACAGACAGACAGACAGACAGACAGACAGATAATGGATGGATGGATGGATGATAGAAGACAGACAGACAGACAGATCCTTCCCTCCCTCCGACGACCTTTTAAGTTCCACAGAGTCGCTCTGAGTCAGAGCGGGACGTTGCGAAACCTCGGGCCAGTTTCGCAACTCCCCTTTCGGAAGTCACTTTGATTAGATTTTCTAGGTCTCCCGCCTAGGAATGGATCCGTCTCGCTTTTTTGCGGATCCGGCAAAAATGTGCGGATCCGGATCTGTTCAGAGGCGAAAACGATCCGATTGTGCAACGCCGCCCCCAAGATCCCCAAACTTCCCGCTGAATGAAACGCTTGGAATTCAACCCCGCCGGGAATGGATCCCCTTGGATCCCAAAGGCATTTACGATTTCAGGAAGTACACATACACAAAACACACACACACACACACACACACACACAACACACACACAACACACACACACACTGCGGCGGTCTGCGCCCCAAAGAGCTTGCAGATCGCCATACAAGGGCCGAAATTTCCGCGAAAAAAAATTAATCCGGACCAGCAACATTGGCCCGAAGCCCCCATGGAGCCCCCCCGCCTCAATCCGCCCCCCCAAAAATCCCTTCCTCTCCCTCTTCCTCTCGTTTTGCGGCTCCTCCTGCCCACCAGAAAACCCGCCCTTTCCCCAACTCCCCAAAAGTTTTGAGAGGCGGGAGGGGAGGAAGAGAGGGAGGGGTAGAAAGAGAAAAGAAAGAGAGAGGAGGAGAAGGAGTTAGGGAAAGATAAAAGGGAGGGAAAGAATAGGAGGAGGCTGGAGAGAGAAAGAAAGAAAGAAAGAAGGGAGGGAGGGAGGGAAAGAAGAGTGAGAGAAAGAGGGAGGGGAGATTGAAAAGAGAAAGAGGGGGTAGGGAGAGAGAGAGGGAGAGAGAGAAGAGAGAGGGTTGGGGAAAGAGAAAAAGAGAAAGAGAGGGGAGGAAAGAGAGGATGGGGAGGGAAAGAAAGAAAGAGGGTGAAGGGGAGAGAAAAAGAGAGAGAAATGGAGAGGCAGGAAAGGGAGAGAGGATTAGGGAAAGAGAAAAGATAAAGAGAGGGGGAGGAAAGAGAGAGGGGGGAGAGAGAAAGAAAGAGGGAGAAGGGAGAGAGGTAGAGGAAGGAGCGAGAGAGTTGGGGAAAGAAAAGATACAGAAAGAGAGGGGAGGAAAGAGAGAATGGGGAGAGAGGAAGAGAGGGGAGAAAAAGAGAAAGAATTAGGGCATAGAGAGAAGGAGGGTGTGAGAGAAAGAAAGACAGAGAGAGAAAAAGAAAGAAAGAGATTCCACGATTCCCAAATTCTTTTCAAGCCAAAGGGGAAAAAAGTTTTTTTAACCAAGAATCCCCCACCACCCCTTGCCCTTCAAATAAGACAATCAAGCCAAACCCACCCACCCCCTTTATAAATTAAACAAAAACGTGCTTCCTTACCTAGGAAACAGCAAAGCGACACCTGGAAAACTCCCATCTCGTGGAGGAGAAGAAAGAAAGAATGAAGAAAAGAAAAAAAAGAAAAGGCACGCTTCCTTCCTCCCCTTCCTCCGAAGCTTCGCTTTGCAAGCCCCGGGTTTTTAGGCGAGGGGACCGGGTGGTCGTTGCGTGCGCCTTTTCTCCTTGCAACGACCCCGGAGCGCGCTCGCTGCGCCCCACCAGCTCCGTCTGCGCTTCTCTTTCTCGCGGCCGCCGCTGGAGAGAGAGAGAGGAAGGACCCCTCCCCTCGCGGATGGGGGGGGGGGGTTTGTTAGTGGGTGGTTTGTTGGGGGGGGGGCTGAGAAGAGGCTCTACCTACCACGCAAGCGCTAAGGCTGGGCGGGGTGGGGGAGTGGAGAAGCGAGGCCCCTCTCCAAAAACTCCTCTCCAAAGAGGAGAGAGTGGGAGAAGTATCCAGCCGGGGAGCTTTATTTTATTCATTCATGTATTTATTGTTAGAGTTGAAAGGGACCCTGCAGGTCAGCAAGATCATATGCTGCAATATCCTGCCTGTCAAAGACTACTTCAGCTTCAACCATAACAACACAAGAGCACACAACAGATTCAAGCTTAATGTTAACCGCTCCAAACCTGACTGTAAAAAATATGACTTTAGTTAATCGGGTTGTCGAAGCGTGGAACTCATTACCGGACTCTATAGTGTCATCCTCTAACCCCAAACATTTTACCCTTAGACTATCCACGGTTGACCTCTCCAGATTCCTAAGAGGTCAGTAAGGGGCGTGCATAAGCGCACTAGAGTGCCTTCCGTCCCCTGTCCTATAGTCTCTCCTATATCTCGTATTTCTTCTCTCCTATATCCTCTATAACCTTCATTGTGTATTACAGTATTGTGTATTGGACAAAATAAATAAATAAATACCGTAATAAAATAAAAAATAAAATCCTATAGCACCCCAGCCAAATGGCAGTCCACTCTCCTCTTGAAAGTGTCCAGAGTTGGGGAGTTCACAACCTCCGCTGGTTGATCGCCCTGACGGTCAGGAAGTTCTTCCTTATTTCCAAGTTGAATCTTTCCTTGGTCAGCTTCCAGCTGTTGTTCCTCATCCGGCCCTCTGTTGCCCTGGAGAATAGAGTGACCTGTAGACTGCTATCATGTCCCCTCTGGCCCTCCTTTTCTCTAGGCTATCCATGCCCAGTTCCCGCAGTCTCTCTTCATAAGTCTTGGTTTCAAGTCCTCTAATCATTTTGGTTGCTTTGGGTGGGGTGGGGTGGATTCCAATGTTTTTTTCTCCCGTGGGGGCTGCAGGGCACGGAAATCCACCCCCCAGCGTCCCTCCACTCCCCCACTCACAACAGAACACCCTACGCAACTAGACTTACAATCCTAGGTTTAGAAAGCTTAGAACTACTTCACCTTCAACACAATCTAAGCATAGCCAATAAAATCATCTGCTACCATGTCCTCCCTGTCAATGACTACTTCAGCTTCAACCACAACAACACATGAGCACACAACAGATACAAACTTATTTACTGACCCCTTGCATCCTGGACATAAATTGTTTCAACTCCTACCCTCAAAACCTCACTACAGAGGACTGCACACCAAGACAACTAGACACAAGAACAGTTTTTCCCCGAACGCCATCACTCTGCTAAACAAATAATTCCCTCAACACTGTCTTTTTACTAAATCTGCACTTCTATTTCTACTAGTTTTTCTCATCATTCCTATCATCCTTTTCCTCCCACTTAGGACTGTATGACTGTAACTTGTTGCTTGTATCCTAAGATTTTTATTAATATTGATTGTTTCTTCATTGCTTATTTGACCCCTAGGACAATCATTGTGTTGTACCACATGATTCTTGACAAATGTATCTTTTTCTTTTATGTATGCTGTGAGTATCTGCACCAAGACAAATTCCTTGTGTGTCCAATCCCACTTGGCCAATAAAATTCTATTCTATTCTACTTTCACAGCCTAAGTGAACATCTGGTTTAATGAAAAGAAGGACCAGGGGGAGACATGATAGCAGCCTTCCAATATCTCAGGGGTTTCCAAAAAGAAGCGGGAGTCAAGCTATTCTCCAAAGCACCTGAAGGTAGAACAAGAAGCAATGGGTGGAAACTAAACAAGGAGAGAAGCAACTTAGAACTAAAGAGAAATTTCCTGACAGAACAATTAATCAGTGGAACAGCTTGCCTCCAGAAGTTGTGAATGCTCCAACACTGGAAGTTTTTAAAAAGATGTTGGATAACCATTTGTCTAAAGTGATGTAGGATTTCCTGCCTGAGCAGGGGGTTGTATTAGAAGACCTCCAAAGTTCCTTTTAACTTGTTCTGTTCTCTTCCACTCAACTCGACTCATATGCCAGTTGTGAAGCAATAACATTTTGATCATATGACCATGGAGTTGCTGCAACAATCCTAACTTCAAAGACCGGGTCGTAACTCAACTTTTTTTTTCAGGTTGTTATGTTGAGGTTATACCTAATTTTAAAAAAATAATTCTGGTTTACAATCTACATGTTTCTCTATTGTCTTTTCTAACCTATCTTTGCCCATTTTTCTTTTGACACAAGTCCACCACAAATGATAAAAAGTGCCTGTTATTTTATTTATTTATTTATTTATTTATTTGTCAAACAAGTATAGCATTATAGTACATATTAACATAACATAAGTAGAACGTAGTAACAGAAAGGATAATAAGAAAGTAGGACAGGGACATTAGGCACAAAAGTGCACTTATGCACGCCCCTTACAGTCTACAGACCTCTTAGAAAAGGGGAGAGGTTGATCAGCTTCAACCACAACAACACAAGAGCACACAACAGATTTAAACTTAATATTAACCGCTCCAAACATGATTGTAAAAAATATGACTTCAGTGACCTAGTTGTCGAAGCATGGAACTCATTACCGGACTCCATAGTGTCATCCCCAAACCCCCAACAATTTACCCTTAGATATGGTTGACCTATCCAGATTCCTAAGAGGTCAGTAAGGGGCAAGTACAAGTGCACTACAGTGCCTTCCGTCCCCTGTCCTATTGCTCTCCTATATCTCCTATACCTTTCTTCTATTCCTATATCTCTTCTTCTATTCTTTCATTGATATGTTCTATTCCTATATCTTCTTTTCAATTCTTTCTTAGATATATTTTACTATGAGTATCTCCTCTATAACCCTCATCATGTATTTTACTATGTGTATATATATATATATATACCCACTAAAACCCTCATTGTGTATTGGACTAAATGAATGAATGAATGAATGAATGAATGAATGAATGAATGAATGAATGAATGAATAAATAAATAAATAAATAAATAAATTGTAGATAATGTAAGGTTGAAGATTTTGGGATTGGAGGAAGAAACAACAGAGTCCGGTAGTGAATTCCAGGCGTTGACCACTCTATTGCTGAAATCGTATTTTCTGCAGTCAATATTCTCCTTTATAATATATTATAAATAATTATAATAATTATATTAAATTATAATAATATTCTCCTTTATAATATATATTATGTATTCTCCTTTATTTTGACTTTCCTCTGCGAACACCCACTGAATTGAGGCAAGGACCCCCTTATCTTTAGCATCTTCTCTGCTAGGAGATAGGGTAAGGCGGAAGTTAAATAAGAGCTTAAAGCTGGCACTGTGCTTACAATACTGTTGTAAGATGATGCCTCCAAACCTACTCAGCTAGTTAAGTTACACTGACTCCAGGGGTTGTTAGTTGTTAAGAGTCTGGGGGATGGGAGATCCACCATTGTCCTGGCCACAACATTTGTGAGGGGTGAGTCATGAGAAAAAAACTCCCAAGACTCTTAAACCACTCAGGGATAGCAAAACACAGGAAAAAGCAATCAGTTGCATTCTTAAGGATTTCATAGAAATTTAAGATTACCCTTCCTTAAACCTGACATACCTTAAAAGGGTTAGTAAAGGTTGACTTAAAAATGGCATGAAAATTGGGGTTTTCTTTAAAAATATATATATATATAAATCTTTTTTGTTTAAAATCAAACATATACGTTATATTTACAAGTGTGTGTATACATCAAAATGAATAGAATAACAAAAACAAACAAATAAACAAAAATAACATAATTAAAAACATGAGATAAATCCCCATCATCTCTCAACTATCTAATTCTATCATCTCTCAACTATATTCTAATTATAAATTGGGTGCAGTCTATCATCTGCAACCCAACAAGACCGACACAGACTTCGGAGGATAATCAAAACTGCAGAAAAAATAATTGCAAAATAACTGCAGAAAATATTTTTTATATAAGGCACTCTAGTGCGCTTATGTACACCCCTTACTGAGCTCTTAGGATATACATATCCTAATTCAGCAAAAAAACATATGACACATATAGATAGAATTGTCGGTGACCAATAAAATTAACTGCCTTGGAAATGGCCCTGGGTTGGGCCGAGAGGCAAAAAAGGAGCTGTGATGTTCCTTCAATACACCAGGGTGATTGGACACAAAAATACGTAACCCTTCCCTGGTGCAGAGCTGAAGGATTGGATACTGTAGCCTAGAGGATAATTCTCTGCCTTAGAAGGCAACGGTTGCAGGTTCAAGTCCCAATGAGGGTATGGCTAGCTGATGAGGCCAAAATAAGGCTGAATAGATCTATCCTAGTCTCCTTAATTTTCAAATTCAGCAAAAAAAAACATGTAGAGAGAGAGAGAATAGATAAATAGATAGAGAGAGAGAGGGAGGGTGGGGTGGGGGAGAGGGAGAGGGGAGAGGGAGGCAGGCAGGCAGATAAATAAAATTTGAGGGGCTGCCCCAAAGAAGACGTGGTCAACCTATTTTCCAAAGCACCAGAAGGCAGGGGACAAGAAGCAACGGGATGGAAACTAATCCAGGAGAGAAGCAACGAAGAACTGAGGAGAAATTTCCTGACAGTTTAAAGAATCAATTTGCCTCCAGAAGCTGTAAATGCTCCCAACACTGGACGTTTTGATGAAGAGGTTGGATAACCATTTGTAGGGTTTCCGGCTTTTGCAGTGGGTTGGACTAGAAGACCTCCAAGATCCCTTCCGACTCTCCGCTCTGTGTTTGCGATTATGAGTTGAAGAAAAAAGGAGATGTCCGTGGTCTTTGGATGGAGGGGAGATGCTTTAAACGTCATTCCAGAAAGCTTCTTCACTCCCCTCGTTCCCTTTCCTCAGACTTTGGGGAAGGGGAAAATGGCGGAGGAAAGTCAAT